>NC_091235.1:1357138-1520011 GCF_040958095.1 Procambarus clarkii | reverse complement strand
GTTAGGTTAGGTTAGGTAGCCGAAAAAGTTAGGTTAGGTTAGGTTAGGTAGGTTAGGTAGTCGAAAAACAATTAATTCATGAAAACTTGGCTTATTAGGCAAATCGGGCCTTGCATATTAGGCTGAGAAGTGCGTTCTGGCTACTAGGTACGACATATATATATATATATATATATATATATATATATATATATATATATATATATATATATATATATGTCGTACCTAGTAGCCAGAACGCATTTCTCAGCCTACTATGCAAGGCCCGATTTGCCTAATAAGCCAAGTTTTCCTGAATTAATATATTTTCTCTAATTTTTTTCTTATGAAATGATAAAGCTATCCATTTCATTACGTATGAGGTCAATTTTTTTTTATTGGAGTTAAAATTAACGTAGAAATATGACCGAACCTAACCAACCCTACCTAACCTAACCTAATCTATCTTTATAGGTTAGGTAAGGTTAGGTAGCCGAAAAAGTTAGGTTAGGTTAGGTTAGGTAGGTTAGGTAGTCGAAAAAACATTAATTCATGAAAACTTGGCTTATTAGGCAAATCGGGCCTTGCATAGTAGGCTGAGAAGTGCGTTCTGGCTACTAGGTACGACATATATATATATATATATATATATATATATATATATATATATAACTGAAAACTCACACCCCAGAAGTGACTCGAACCCATACTCCCAGAAGCAACGCAACTGGTATGTACAAGACGCCTTAATCCACTTGACCATCACGACCGGACATAATGAAGTGATAGCCGAGGCTATTTGAACCACCCCACCGCCGGCACTCGGATAGTAATCTTGGGCATAGCATTTTACCAAATCACCTCATTCTTTGGGGCACACGTGAGGAACACAAATGCGAACAAGCCTGAATGGTCCCCAGGACAATATGCAACTGAAAACTCACACCCCAGAAGTGACTCGAACCCATACTCCCAGAAGCAACGCAACTGGTATGTACAAGACGCCTTAATCCACTTGACCATCACGACCGGACATAATGAAGTGATAGCCGAGGCTATTTGAACCACCCCACCGCCGGCACTCGGATAGTAATCTTGGGCATAGCATTTTACCAAATCACCTCATTCTTTGGGGCACACGTGAGGAACACAAATGCGAACAAGCCTGAATGGTCCCCAGGACAATATGCAACTGAAAACTCACACCCCAGAAGTGACTCGAACCCATACTCCCAGAAGCAACGCAACTGGTATGTACAAGACGCCTTAATCCACTTGACCATCACTACCGGACATAATGAAGTGATAGCCGAGGCTATTTGAACCACCCCACCGCCGGCACTCGGATAGTAATCTTGGGCATAGCATTTTACCAAATCACCTCATTCTTTGGGGCACACGTGAGGAACACAAATGCGAACAAGCCTGAATGGTCCCCAGGACAATATGCAACTGAAAACTCACACCCCAGAAGTGACTCGAACCCATACTCCCAGAAGCAACGCAACTGGTATGTACAAGACGCCTTAATCCACTTGACCATCACGACCGGACATAATGAAGTGATAGCCGAGGCTATTTGAACCACCCCACCGCCGGCACTCGGATAGTAATCTTGGGCATAGCATTTTACCAAATCACCTCATTCTTTGGGGCACACGTGAGGAACACAAATGCGAACAAGCCTGAATGGTCCCCAGGACAATATGCAACTGAAAACTCACACCCCAGAAGTGACTCGAACCCATACTCCCAGAAGCAACGCAACTGGTATGTACAAGACGCCTTAATCCACTTGACCATCACGACCGGACATAATGAAGTGATAGCCGAGGCTATTTGAACCACCCCACCGCCGGCACTCGGATAGTAATCTTGGGCATAGCATTTTACCAAATCACCTCATTCTTTGGGGCACACGTGAGGAACACAAATGCGAACAAGCCTGAATGGTCCCCAGGACAATATGCAACTGAAAACTCACACCCCAGAAGTGACTCGAACCCATACTCCCAGAAGCAACGCAACTGGTATGTACAAGACGCCTTAATCCACTTGACCATCACGACCGGACATAATGAAGTGATAGCCGAGGCTATTTGAACCACCCCACCGCCGGCACTCGGATAGTAATCTTGGGCATAGCATTTTACCAAATCACCTCATTCTTTGGGGCACACGTGAGGAACACAAATGCGAACAAGCCTGAATGGTCCCCAGGACAATATGCAACTGAAAACTCACACCCCAGAAGTGACTCGAACCCATACTCCCAGAAGCAACGCAACTGGTATGTACAAGACGCCTTAATCCACTTGACCATCACGACCGGACATAATGAAGTGATAGCCGAGGCTATTTGAACCACCCCACCGCCGGCACTCGGATAGTAATCTTGGGCATAGCATTTTACCAAATCACCTCATTCTTTGGGGCACACGTGAGGAACACAAATGCGAACAAGCCTGAATGGTCCCCAGGACAATATGCAACTGAAAACTCACACCCCAGAAGTGACTCGAACCCATACTCCCAGAAGCAACGCAACTGGTATGTACAAGACGCCTTAATCCACTTGACCATCACGACCGGACATAATGAAGTGATAGCCGAGGCTATTTGAACCACCCCACCGCCGGCACTCGGATAGTAATCTTGGGCATAGCATTTTACCAAATCACCTCATTCTTTGGGGCACACGTGAGGAACACAAATGCGAACAAGCCTGAATGGTCCCCAGGACAATATGCAACTGAAAACTCACACCCCAGAAGTGACTCGAACCCATACTCCCAGAAGCAACGCAACTGGTATGTACAAGACGCCTTAATCCACTTGACCATCACGACCGGACATAATGAAGTGATAGCCGAGGCTATTTGAACCACCCCACCGCCGGCACTCGGATAGTAATCTTGGGCATAGCATTTTACCAAATCACCTCATTCTTTGGGGCACACGTGAGGAACACAAATGCGAACAAGCCTGAATGGTCCCCAGGACAATATGCAACTGAAAACTCACACCCCAGAAGTGACTCGAACCCATACTCCCAGAAGCAACGCAACTGGTATGTACAAGACGCCTTAATCCACTTGACCATCACGACCGGACATAATGAAGTGATAGCCGAGGCTATTTGAACCACCCCACCGCCGGCACTCGGATAGTAATCTTGGGCATAGCATTTTACCAAATCACCTCATTCTTTGGGGCACACGTGAGGAACACAAATGCGAAACAAGCCTGAATGGTCCCCAGGACAATGTGCAACTGAAAACTCACACCCCAGAAGTGACTCGAACCCATACTCCCAGAAGCAACGCAACTGGTATGTACAAGACGCCTTAATCCACTTGACCATCACGACCGGACATAATGAAGTGATAGCCGAGGCTATTTGAACCACCCCACCGCCGGCACTCGGATAGTAATCTTGGGCATAGCATTTTACCAAATCACCTCATTTTTTGGGGCACACGTGAGGAACACAAATGCGAACAAGCCTGAATGGTCCCCAGGACAATATGCAACTGAAAACTCACACCCCAGAAGTGACTCGAACCCATACTCCCAGAAGCAACGCAACTGGTATGTACAAGACGCCTTAATCCACTTGACCATCACGACCGGACATAATGAAGTGATAGCCGAGGCTATTTGAACCACCCCACCGCCGGCACTCGGATAGTAATCTTGGGCATAGCATTTTACCAAATCACCTCATTCTTTGGGGCACACGTGAGGAACACAAATGCGAACAAGCCTGAATGGTCCCCAGGACAATATGCAACTGAAAACTCACACCCCAGAAGTGACTCGAACCCATACTCCCAGAAGCAACGCAACTGGTATGTACAAGACGCCTTAATCCACTTGACCATCACTACCGGACATAATGAAGTGATAGCCGAGGCTATTTGAACCACCCCACCGCCGGCACTCGGATAGTAATCTTGGGCATAGCATTTTACCAAATCACCTCATTCTTTGGGGCACACGTGAGGAACACAAATGCGAACAAGCCTGAATGGTCCCCAGGACAATATGCAACTGAAAACTCACACCCCAGAAGTGACTCGAACCCATACTCCCAGAAGCAACGCAACTGGTATGTACAAGACGCCTTAATCCACTTGACCATCACGACCGGACATAATGAAGTGATAGCCGAGGCTATTTGAACCACCCCACCGCCGGCACTCGGATAGTAATCTTGGGCATAGCATTTTACCAAATCACCTCATTCTTTGGGGCACACGTGAGGAACACAAATGCGAACAAGCCTGAATGGTCCCCAGGACAATATGCAACTGAAAACTCACACCCCAGAAGTGACTCGAACCCATACTCCCAGAAGCAACGCAACTGGTATGTACAAGACGCCTTAATCCACTTGACCATCACGACCGGACATAATGAAGTGATAGCCGAGGCTATTTGAACCACCCCACCGCCGGCACTCGGATAGTAATCTTGGGCATAGCATTTTACCAAATCACCTCATTCTTTGGGGCACACGTGAGGAACACAAATGCGAACAAGCCTGAATGGTCCCCAGGTCAATATGCAACTGAAAACTCACACCCCAGAAGTGACTCGAACCCATACTCCCAGAAGCAACGCAACTGGTATGTACAAGACGCCTTAATCCACTTGACCATCACGACCGGACATAATGAAGTGATAGCCGAGGCTATTTGAACCACCCCACCGCCGGCACTCGGATAGTAATCTTGGGCATAGCATTTTACCAAATCACCTCATTCTTTGGGGCACACGTGAGGAACACAAATGCGAACAAGCCTGAATGGTCCCCAGGACAATATGCAACTGAAAACTCACACCCCAGAAGTGACTCGAACCCATACTCCCAGAAGCAACGCAACTGGTATGTACAAGACGCCTTAATCCACTTGACCATCACGACCGGACATAATGAAGTGATAGCCGAGGCTATTTGAACCACCCCACCGCCGGCACTCGGATAGTAATCTTGGGCATAGCATTTTACCAAATCACCTCATTCTTTGGGGCACACGTGAGGAACACAAATGCGAACAAGCCTGAATGGTCCCCAGGACAATATGCAACTGAAAACTCACACCCCAGAAGTGACTCGAACCCATACTCCCAGAAGCAACGCAACTGGTATGTACAAGACGCCTTAATCCACTGGACCATCACGACCGGACATAATGAAGTGATAGCCGAGGCTATTTGAACCACCCCACCGCCGGCACTCGGATAGTAATCTTGGGCATAGCATTTTACCAAATCACCTCATTCTTTGGGGCACACGTGAGGAACACAAATGCGAACAAGCCTGAATGGTCCCCAGGACAATATGCAACTGAAAACTCACACCCCAGAAGTGACTCGAACCCATACTCCCAGAAGCAACGCAACTGGTATGTACAAGACGCCTTAATCCACTTGACCATCACGACCGGACATAATGAAGTGATAGCCGAGGCTATTTGAACCACCCCACCGCCGGCACTCGGATAGTAATCTTGGGCATAGCATTTTACCAAATCACCTCATTCTTTGGGGCACACGTGAGGAACACAAATGCGAACAAGCCTGAATGGTCCCCAGGACAATATGCAACTGAAAACTCACACCCCAGAAGTGACTCGAACCCATACTCCCAGAAGCAACGCAACTGGTATGTACAAGACGCCTTAATCCACTTGACCATCACGACCGGACATAATGAAGTGATAGCCGAGGCTATTTGAACCACCCCACCGCCGGCACTCGGATAGTAATCTTGGGCATAGCATTTCACCAAATCACCTCATTCTTTGGGGCACACGTGAGGAACACAAATGCGAAACAAGCCTGAATGGTCCCCAGGACAATGTGCAACTGAAAACTCACACCCCAGAAGTGACTCGAACCCATACTCCCAGAAGCAACGCAACTGGTATGTACAAGACGCCTTAATGATCGTCTGAGACGCCTGAGACGATCATTGGTGCTGTGGTCACGGTACTGTGTACGTTTAGGGGTGATCCTGGACGGCATGGGTTCGAATCCAGGCCGGGTCAAAGAGTTCTTAGTGATATATGGCTTGCGCGTTCATGCAGCTTTTTCACACACACACACACTCATATATATATATATATATATATATATATATATATATATATATATATATATATATATATAGTATAGGCTTATAAGCTGGACACGAGTTCTCTCACATTGACAGTGGCTTGACGAAAAATGCAGACTGACCCCTCACTCATCTGGTGCCTTCGGGAGGTGGAGATGTTTGAGATATATATCTCGAACTATCTACTTCTTTTGTAAGGTCTGATGGCGTAGTGGGTTAAAGCATACTAGTTATGCCAGCTACTGGAAGGTAGTTGTGCTTTTTGGGTTCGAGTCCCACTGGTGGGTGTTGTCCAAAGATTATTAATCTTCACTTGTGGTTTATGCAAGTATAGGCTTATAAGCTGGACACGAGTTCTCTCACATTGACAGTGGCTTGACGAAAAATGCAGACTGACCCCTCACTCATCTGGTGCCTTCGGGAGGTGGAGATGTTTGAGATATATATCTCGAACTATCTACTTCTTTTGTAAGGTCTGATGGCGTAGTGGGTTAAAGCATACTAGTTATGCCAGCTACTGGAAGGTAGTTGTGCTTTCTGGGTTCGAGTCCCACTGGTGGGTGTTGTCCAAAGATTATTAATCTTCACTTGTGGTTTATGCAAGTATAGGCTTATAAGCTGGACACGAGTTCTCTCACATTGACAGTGGCTTGACGAAAAATGCAGACTGACCCCTCGCTCATCTGGTGCCTTCGGGAGGTGGAGATGTTTGAGATATATATCTCGAACTATCTACTTCTTTTGTAAGGTCTGATGGCGTAGTGGGTTAAAGCATACTAGTTATGCCAGCTACTGGAAGGTAGTTGTGCTTTCTGGGTTCGAGTCCCACTGGTGGGTGTTGTCCAAAGATTATTAATCTTCACTTGTGGTTTATGCAAGTATAGGCTTATAAGCTGGACACGAGTTCTCTCACATTGACAGTGGCTTGACGAAAAATGCAGACTGACCCCTCACTCATCTGGTGCCTTCGGGAGGTGGAGATGTTTGAGATATATATCTCGAACTATCTACTTCTTTTGTAAGGTCTGATGGCGTAGTGGGTTAAAGCATACTAGTTATGCCAGCTACTGGAAGGTAGTTGTGCTTTCTGGGTTCGAGTCCCACTGGTGGGTGTTGTCCAAAGATTATTAATCTTCACTTGTGGTTTATGCAAGTATAGGCTTATAAGCTGGACACGAGTTCTCTCACATTGACAGTGGCTTGACGAAAAATGCAGACTGACCCCTCACTCATCTGGTGCCTTCGGGAGGTGGAGATGTTTGAGATATATATCTCGAACTATCTACTTCTTTTGTAAGGTCTGATGGCGTAGTGGGTTAAAGCATACTAGTTATGCCAGCTACTGGAAGGTAGTTGTGCTTTCTGGGTTCGAGTCCCACTGGTGGGTGTTGTCCAAAGATTATTAATCTTCACGTGTGGTTTATGCAAGTATAGGCTTATAAGCTGGACACGAGTTCTCTCACATTGACAGTGGCTTGACGAAAAATGCAGACTGACCCCTCACTCATCTGGTGCCTTCGGGAGGTGGAGATGTTTGAGATATATATCTCGAACTATCTACTTCTTTTGTAAGGTCTGATGGCGTAGTGGGTTAAAGCATACTAGTTATGCCAGCTACTGGAAGGTAGTTGTGCTTTCTGGGTTCGAGTCCCACTGGTGGGTGTTGTCCAAAGATTATTAATCTTCACTTGTGGTTTATGCAAGTATAGGCTTATAAGCTGGACACGAGTTCTCTCACATTGACAGTGGCTTGACGAAAAATGCAGACTGACCCCTCACTCATCTGGTGCCTTCGGGAGGTGGAGATGTTTGAGATATATATCTCGAACTATCTACTTCTTTTGTAAGGTCTGATAGCGTAGTGGGTTAAAGCATACTAGTTATGCCAGCTACTGGAAGGTAGTTGTGCTTTCTGGGTTCGAGTCCCACTGGTGGGTGTTGTCCAAAGATTATTAATCTTCACTTGTGGTTTATGCAAGTATAGGCTTATAAGCTGGACACGAGTTCTCTCACATTGACAGTGGCTTGACGAAAAATGCAGACTGACCCCTCACTCATCTGGTGCCTTCGGGAGGTGGAGATGTTTGAGATATATATCTCGAACTATCTACTTCTTTTGTAAGGTCTGATGGCGTAGTGCGTTAAAGCATACTAGTTATGCCAGCTACTGGAAGGTAGTTGTGCTTTCTGGGTTCGAGTCCCACTGGTGGGTGTTGTCCAAAGATTATTAATCTTCACTTGTGGTTTATGCAAGTATAGGCTTATAAGCTGGACACGAGTTCTCTCACATTGATAGTGGCTTGACGAAAAATGCAGACTGACCCCTCGCTCATCTGGTGCCTTCGGGAGGTGGAGATGTTTGAGATATATATCTCGAACTATCTACTTCTTTTGTAAGGTCTGATGGCGTAGTGGGTTAAAGCATACTAGTTATGCCAGCTACTGGAAGGTAGTTGTGCTTTCTGGGTTCGAGTCCCACTGGTGGGTGTTGTTCAAAGATTATTAATCTTCACATGTGGTTTATGCAAGTATAGGCATATAAGCTGGACACGAGTTCTCTCACATTGACAGTGGCTTGACGAAAAATGCAGACTGACCCCTCACTCATCTGGTGCCTTCGGGAGGTGGAGATGTTTGAGATATATTTCTCGAACTATCTACTTCTTTTGTAAGGTCTGGTGGCGTAGTGGGTTAAAGCATACTAGTTATGCCAGCTACTGGAAGGTAGTTGTGCTTTCTGGGTTCGAGTCCCACTGGTGGGTGTTGTCCAAAGATTATTAATCTTCACTTGTGGTTTATGCAAGTATAGGCTTATAAGCTGGACACGAGTTCTCTCACATTGACAGTGACTTGACGAAAAATGCAGACTGACCCCTCACTCATCTGGTGCCTTCGGGAGGTGGAGATGTTTGAGATATATATCCCGAACTATCTACTTCTTTTGTAAGGTCTGATGGCGTAGTGGGTTAAAGCATACTAGTTATGCCAGCTACTGGAAGGTAGTTGTGCTTTCTGGGTTCGAGTCCCACTGGTGGGTGTTGTCCAAAGATTATTAATCTTCACTTGTGGTTTATGCAAGTATAGGCTTATAAGCTGGACACGAGTTCTCTCACATTGACAGTGGCTTGACGAAAAATGCAGACTGACCCCTCACTCATCTGGTGCCTTCGGGAGGTGGAGATGTTTGAGATATATATCTCGAACTATCTACTTCTTTTGTAAGGTCTGATGGCATAGTGGGTTAAAGCATACTAGTTATGCCAGCTACTGGAAGGTAGTTGTGCTTTCTGGGTTCGAGTCCCACTGGTGGGTGTTGTCCAAAGATTATTAATCTTCACTTGTGGTTTATGCAAGTATAGGCTTATAAGCTGGACACGAGTTCTCTCACATTGACAGTGGCTTGACGAAAAATGCAGACTGACCCCTCACTCATCTGGTGCCTTCGGGAGGTGGAGATGTTTGAGATATATATCTCGAACTATCTACTTCTTTTGTAAGGTCTGATGGCGTAGTGGGTTAAAGCATACTAGTTATGCCAGCTACTGGAAGGTAGTTGTGCTTTCTGGGTTCGAGTCCCACTGGTGGGTGTTGTCCAAAGATTATTAATCTTCACTTGTGGTTTATGCAAGTATAGGCTTATAAGCTGGACACGAGTTCTCTCACATTGACAGTGGCTTGACGAAAAATGCAGACTGACCCCTCACTCATCTGGTGCCTTCGGGAGGTGGAGATGTTTGAGATATATATCTCGAACTATCTACTTCTTTTGTAAGGTCTGATGGCGTAGTGGGTTAAAGCATACTAGTTATGCCAGCTACTGGAAGGTAGTTGTGCTTTCTAGGTTCGAGTCCCACTGGTGGGTGTTGTCCAAAGATTATTAATCTTCACTTGTGGTTTATGCAAGTATAGGCTTATAAGCTGGACACGAGTTCTCTCACATTGATAGTGGCTTGACGAAAAATGCAGACTGACCCCTCGCTCATCTGGTGCCTTCGGGAGGTGGAGATGTTTGAGATATATATCTCGAACTATCTACTTCTTTTGTAAGGTCTGATGGCGTAGTGGGTTAAAGCATACTAGTTATGCCAGCTACTGGAAGGTAGTTGTGCTTTCTGGGTTCGAGTCCCACTGGTGGGTGTTGTTCAAAGATTATTAATCTTCACATGTGGTTTATGCAAGTATAGGCATATAAGCTGGACACGAGTTCTCTCACATTGACAGTGGCTTGACGAAAAATGCAGACTGACCCCTCACTCATCTGGTGCCTTCGGGAGGTGGAGATGTTTGAGATATATATCTCGAACTATCTACTTCTTTTGTAAGGTCTGGTGGCGTAGTGGGTTAAAGCATACTAGTTATGCCAGCTACTGGAAGGTAGTTGTGCTTTCTGGGTTCGAGTCCCACTGGTGGGTGTTGTCCAAAGATTATTAATCTTCACTTGTGGTTTATGCAAGTATAGGCTTATAAGCTGGACACGAGTTCTCTCACATTGACAGTGACTTGACGAAAAATGCAGACTGACCCCTCACTCATCTGGTGCCTTCGGGAGGTGGAGATGTTTGAGATATATATCCCGAACTATCTACTTCTTTTGTAAGGTCTGATGGCGTAGTGGGTTAAAGCATACTAGTTATGCCAGCTACTGGAAGGTAGTTGTGCTTTCTGGGTTCGAGTCCCACTGGTGGGTGTTGTCCAAAGATTATTAATCTTCACTTGTGGTTTATGCAAGTATAGGCTTATAAGCTGGACACGAGTTCTCTCACATTGACAGTGGCTTGACGAAAAATGCAGACTGACCCCTCACTCATCTGGTGCCTTCGGGAGGTGGAGATGTTTGAGATATATATCTCGAACTATCTACTTCTTTTGTAAGGTCTGATGGCATAGTGGGTTAAAGCATACTAGTTATGCCAGCTACTGGAAGGTAGTTGTGCTTTCTGGGTTCGAGTCCCACTGGTGGGTGTTGTCCAAAGATTATTAATCTTCACTTGTGGTTTATGCAAGTATAGGCTTATAAGCTGGACACGAGTTCTCTCACATTGACAGTGGCTTGACGAAAAATGCAGACTGACCCCTCACTCATCTGGTGCCTTCGGGAGGTGGAGATGTTTGAGATATATATCTCGAACTATCTACTTCTTTTGTAAGGTCTGATGGCGTAGTGGGTTAAAGCATACTAGTTATGCCAGCTACTGGAAGGTAGTTGTGCTTTCTGGGTTCGAGTCCCACTGGTGGGTGTTGTCCAAAGATTATTAATCTTCACTTGTGGTTTATGCAAGTATAGGCTTATAAGCTGGACACGAGTTCTCTCACATTGACAGTGGCTTGACGAAAAATGCAGACTGACCCCTCACTCATCTGGTGCCTTCGGGAGGTGGAGATGTTTGAGATATATATCTCGAACTATCTACTTCTTTTGTAAGGTCTGATGGCGTAGTGGGTTAAAGCATACTAGTTATGCCAGCTACTGGAAGGTAGTTGTGCTTTCTAGGTTCGAGTCCCACTGGTGGGTGTTGTCCAAAGATTATTAATCTTCACTTGTGGTTTATGCAAGTATAGGCTTATAAGCTGGACACGAGTTCTCTCACATTGACAGTGGCTTGACGAAAAATGCAGACTGACCCCTCACTCATCTGGTGCCTTCGGGAGGTGGAGATGTTTGAGATATATATCTCGAACTATCTACTTCTTTTGTAAGGTTTGATGGCGTAGTGGGTTAAAGCATACTAGTTATGCCAGCTACTGGAAGGTAGTTGTGCTTTCTGGGTTCGAGTCCCACTGGTGGGTGTTGTCCAAAGATTATTAATCTTCACTTGTGGTTTATGCAAGTATAGGCTTATAAGCTGGACACGAGTTCTCTCACATTGACAGTGGCTTGACGAAAAATGCAGACTGACCCCTCGCTCATCTGGTGCCTTCGGGAGGTGGAGATGTTTGAGATATATATCTCGAACTATCTACTTCTTTTGTAAGGTCTGATGGCGTAGTGGGTTAAAGCATACTAGTTATGCCAGCTACTGGAAGGTAGTTGTGCTTTCTGGGTTCGAGTCCCACTGGTGGGTGTTGTCCAAAGATTATTAATCTTCACTTGTGGTTTATGCAAGTATAGGCTTTTAAGCTGGACACAAGTTCTCTCACATTGACAGTGGCTTGACGAAAAATGCAGACTGACCCCTCACTCATCTGGTGCCTTCGGGAGGTGGAGATGTTTGAGATATATATCTCGAACTATCTACTTCTTTTGTAAGGTCTGGTGGCGTAGTGGGTTAAAGCATACTAGTTATGCCAGCTACTGGAAGGTAGTTGTGCTTTCTGGGTTCAAGTCCCACTGGTAGGTGTTGTCCAAAGATTATTAATCTTCACTTGTGGTTTAAGCAAGTATAGGCTTATAAGCTGGACACGAGTTCTCTCACATTGACAGTGGCTTGACGAAAAATGCAGACTGACCCCTCACTCATCTGGTGCCTTCGGGAGGTGGAGATGTTTGAGATATATATCTCGAACTATCTACTTCTTTTGTAAGGTCTGATGGCGTAGTGGGTTAAAGCATACTAGTTATGCCAGCTACTGGAAGGTAGTTGTGCTTTCTGGGTTCGAGTCTCACTGGTGGGTGTTGTCCAAAGATTATTTATCTTCACTTGTGGTTTATGCAAGTATAGGCTTATAAGCTGGACACGAGTTCTCTCACATTGACAGTGGCTTGACGAAAAATGCAGACTGACCCCTCACTCATCTGGTGCCTTCGGGAGGTGGAGATGTTTGAGATATATATCTCGAACTATCTACTTCTTTTGTAAGGTCTGATGGCGTAGTGGGTTAAAGCATACTAGTTATGCCAGCTACTGGAAGGTAGTTGTGCTTTCTGGGTTCGAGTCCCACTGGTGGGTGTTGTCCAAAGATTATTAATCTTCACTTGTGGTTTATGCAAGTATAGGCTTATAAGCTGGACACGAGTTCTCTCACATTGACAGTGGCTTGACGAAAAATGCAGACTGACCCCTCACTCATCTGGTGCCTTCGGGAGGTGGAGATGTTTGAGATATATATCTCGAACTATCTACTTCTTTTGTAAGGTCTGATGGCGTAGTGGGTTAAAGCATACTAGTTATGCCAGCTACTGGAAGGTAGTTGTGCTTTCTGGGTTCGAGTCCCACTGGTGGGTGTTGTCCAAAGATTATTAATCTTCACTTGTGGTTTATGCAAGTATAGGCTTATAAGCTGGACACGAGTTCTCTCACATTGACAGTGGCTTGACGAAAAATGCAGACTGACCCCTCACTCATCTGGTGCCTTCGGGAGGTGGAGATGTTTGAGATATATATCTTGAACTATCTACTTCTTTTGTAAGGTCTGATGGCGTAGTGGGTTAAAGCATACTAGTTATGCCAGCTACTGGAAGGTAGTTGTGCTTTCTGGGTTCGAGTCCTACTGGTGGGTGTTGTCCAAAGATTATTAATCTTCACTTGTGGTTTATGCAAGTATAGGCTTATAAGCTGGACACGAGTTCTCTCACATTGACAGTGGCTTGACGAAAAATGCAGACTGACCCCTCACTCATCTGGTGCCTTCGGGAGGTGGAGATGTTTGAGATATATATCTCGAACTATCTACTTCTTTTGTAAGGTCTGATGGCGTAGTGGGTTAAAGCATACTAGTTATGCCAGCTACTGGAAGGTAGTTGTGCTTTCTGGGTTCGAGTCCCACTGGTGGGTGTTGTCCAAAGATTATTAATCTTCACTTGTGGTTTATGCAAGTATAGGCTTATAAGCTGGACACGAGTTCTCTCACATTGACAGTGGCTTGACGAAAAATGCAGACTGACCCCTCACTCATCTGGTGCCTTCGGGAGGTGGAGATGTTTGAGATATATATCTCGAACTATCTACTTCTTTTGTAAGGTCTGATGGCGTAGTGGGTTAAAGCATACTAGTTATGCCAGCTACTGGAAGGTAGTTGTGCTTTCTGGGTTCGAGTCCCACTGGTGGGTGTTGTCCAAAGATTATTAATCTTCACTTGTGGTTTATGCAAGTATAGGCTTATATATATATATATATATATATGTCGTACCTAATAGCCAGAATGCACTTCTCGGCCTACTATGCAAGGCCCGATTTGCCTAATAAGCCAAGTTTTCCTGAATTAATATATTTTCTCTAATTTTTTTCTTATGAAATGATAAAGCTACCCATTTCATATAGTATGAGGTCAATTTATTTTTATTGGAGTTAAAATTAACATAGATATATGACCGAACCTAACCAACCCTACCTAACCTAACCTAACCTATCTTTATTGGTTAGGTTAGGTTAGGTAGCCGAAAAAGTTAGGTTAGGTCAGGTTAGGTAGGTTAGGTAGTCGAAAAACAATTAATTCATGAAAACTTCGCTTATTAGGCAAATTGGGCCTTGCATAGTAGGCTGAGAAGTGCGTTCTGGCTACTAGGTACGACATATATATATATATATATGTATATATAGTGCGTTTTATATATATATATATATATATATATATATATATATATATATATATATATATATATATATATGTATATGTCGTACCTAGTAGCCAGAACTCACTTCTCAGCCTACTATGCAATGCCCAATTTGCCTAATAAGCCAAGTTTTCATGAATTAATTGTTTTTCGACTACCTAACCTACCTAACCTAACCTAACCTAACTTTTTCGGCTACCTAACCGAACCTAACCTATAGAGATTCGTTAGGTTAGGTTAGGTAGGGTTGGTTAGGTTCGGTCATATATCTACGTTAATTTTAACTCCAATAAAAAAAATTTACCTCATACATATTGAAATGGGTAGCTTTATCATTTCATAAGAAAAAAAATTGAGAAAATATAATAATTCAGGAAAACTTGGCTTATTAGGCAAATCGGGCCTTGCATATTAGGCCGAGAAGTGCATTCTGGCTACTAGGTACGACATATATATAGTGCTTTTTATATATATATAAATATATATATATATATATATATATATATATATATATATATATATATATATATATATATATATATATATATATATATATATATATATATATATATGTGTGTGTGTGTGTATATTATAAAATATAACCGAAAAAGTAAGATTAATAATTCTAACACGAATTTTCTCTATCTTTCTTATGTTTCATTTCACTGTTGATGGTAATTCAAAGATCAATTCTCCAAAATTCATTTTTATTTCTAGTCTGACGCGACACTTGAGCGCGTTTCGTAAAACTTATTACATTTTCAAAGACTTTAGTTTACAAACACACAACTGAAACTGAATAGAGCTTACACATCTTCGAGTTTATGTCTACATTTGGGTGAGGTGGATGAGGTGAAAACGAACTTTCAACAATGTGTATTAAATGGGTATTAAATTCTAACACAAGACAGAACACGAAACAATGGGTATTGAATGGAAGTAATTGTAGAAAGCCTATTGGTCCATATTTCTTGATGCTTCTATATTGCAGCGGAGTCTTGAAGTGGGTAGAATATAGTTGTGCATTAATTGGCTGTTGATTGCTGGTGTTGACTTCTTGATGTGTAGTGCCTGGCAGACGTCAAGCCGCCTGCTATCGCTGTATCTATCGATGATAGATACAGCGAAACAACACAGAAATCATCGATAGATACAGCGATAGTAGGCGGCTAGACGTCTGCGAGGCACTATAAATCAAGAAGTCAACACCAGCAATCAACAGCCAATTAATGCACAACTATATTCTACCCACTTCAAAACTCCGCTCCAATATAGAAGCATCAAGAAATATGGACCAATAGGCTTTCTACAATTACTTCCATTCAATACCCATTGTTTCGTGTTCTGTCTTGTGTTAGAATTTAATACCCATTTAATACACATTGTTGAAAGTTCGTTTTCACCTCATCCACCTCACCCAAATGTAGACATAAACTCGAAGATGTGTAAGCTCTATTCAGTTTCAGTTGTGTGTTTGTAAACTAAAGTCTTTGAAAATGTAATAAGTTTTACGAAACGCGCTCAAGTGTCGCGTCAGACTAGAAATAAAAATGAATTTTGGAGAATTGATCTTTGAATTACCATCAACAGTGAAAAGAAACATAAGAAAGATAGAGAAAATTCGTGTTAGAATTATTAATCTTACTTTTTCGGTTATATTTTATAATATACACACACACATATATATATATATATATATATATATATATATATATATATATATATATATATATATATATATATATAAATATATATATAATATATATATATATATATATATTTATATATATTTATATATATATATATGTATATATATATATATATATGTCGTACCTAGTAGCCAGAACGCACTTCTCAGCCTACTTTGCAAGGCCCGATTTCCCTAATAAGCCAAGTTTTCATGAATTAATTGTTTTTCGACTACCTAACCTACCTAACCTAACCTAACCTAACTTTTTCGGCTACCTAACCAAACCTAACCTATAAAGATAGGTTAGGTTAGGTTAGGTAGGGTTGGTTAGGTTCGGTCATATATCTACGTTAATTTTAACTCCAATAAAAAAAAATTGACCTCATACATAATGAAATGGGTAGCTTTATCATTTCATAAGAAAAAAATTAGAAAAAATATATTAATTCAGGAAAACTTGGCTTATTAGGCAAATCGGGCCTTGAATAGTAGGCCAAAAAGTGAATTCTGGCTACTAGGTACGACATATATATATATATATATATATATATATATATATATATATATATATATATATATATATATATATATATATATATATATATATATATATCGTTCCTAGTAGCCAGAACGCACTTCTCGGCCTACTATGCAAGGCCCGATTTGCCTAATAAGCTAAGTTTTCCTAAATTAATATATTTTCTTTAATTTTTTTCTTATGAAATGATAAAGCTACCCATTTCATTACGTATGAGGTAAAAATTTTTTATTGGAGTTAAAATTAATGTAGATATATGACCGAACCTAACCAACCCTATCTAACCTAACCTAACCTATCTTTATAGGTTAGGTTAGGTTAGGCAGCCGAAAAAGTTAGGTTAGGTTAGGTTAGGTAGGTTAGGTAGTCGAAAAACAATAAATTCATGAAAACTTGGCTTGTTAGGCAAATCGGGCCTTGCATAGTAGGCATAGAAGTGCGTTCTGGCTACTAGGTACGACATATATATATATATATATATATATATATATATATATATATATATATATATATATATATATATATATATATATGTATGTATATGTATGTATGTATGTATGTGTGTGTGTATGTGTGTGTGTATGTGTGTACTCACCTAGTTGTGCTTGTGGGGGTTGAGCTCTGGCTCTTTGGTCCCGCCTCTCAACCGTCAATCAACAGGTGTACAGATTCCTGAGCCTATTGGGCTCTATCATATCTACACTTGAAACTGTGTATGGAGTCAGCCTCCACCACGTTACTTCCTAATGCATTCCATTTGTCAACCACTCTGACATTAAAAAATTTCTTTCTAATATCTCTGTGGCTCATTTGGGCACTCAGTTTCCACCTGTGTCCCCTTGTGCGTGTGCCCCTTATGTTAAATAGACTGTCTTTATCTACCCTATCAATTCCCTTCAGAATCTTGAATGTGGTGATCATGTCCCCCCTAACTCTTCTGTCTTCCAACGAAGTGAGGTTTAATTCCCGTAGTCTCTCCTCGTAGCTCATACCTCTCAGCTCGGGTACTAGTCTGGTGGCAAACCTTTGAACCTTTTCCAGTTTAGTGTTATCCTTGACTATATATGGACTGCATGCTGGGGCTGCATACTCCAAAATTGGCCTGACATATGTGGTATACAAAGTTCTGAATGATTCTTTACACAAGTTTCTGAATGCCGTTCGTAGGTTGGCCAGCCTGGCATATGCCGCTGATGTTATCCGCTTGATATGTGCTGCAGGAGACAGGTCTGGCATGATATCAACCCCCAAGTCTTTTTCCTTCTCAGACTTCTGAAGAATTTCCTCTCCCAGATGATACCTTGTATCTGGCCTCCTACTCCCTACACCTATCCTCATTACATTACATATGGTTGGGTTAAACTCTAACAACCATTTGTTCGACCATTCCTTCAGCTTGTTTAGGTCTTCTTGAAGCCTCAAACAGTCCTCTTCTGTTTTAATCCTTCTCATAATTTTAGCATCGTCCGCAAACATTGAGAAAAATGAATCGATACCCTCTGGGAGATCATTTACATATATCAGAAACAAGATAGGACCGAGTACAGAGCCCTGTGGGACTCCACTGGTGACTTCACGCCAATCGGAGGTCTCGCCCCTCACCGTAACTCTCTGCTTCCTATTGCTTAGATACTCCCTTATCCACTGGAGCACCTTACCAGCTACACCTGCCTGTCTCTCCAGCTTATGTACCAGCCTCTTATGCGGTACTGTGTCAAAGGCTTTCCGACAATCCAAGAAAATGCAGTCCGCCCAGCCCTCTCTTTCTTGCTTAATCTTTGTCACCTGATCGTAGAATTCTATCAAGCCTGTAAGGCAAGATTTACCCTCCCTGAACCCATGTTGGCGATTTGTCACGAAGTCCCTTCTCTCCAGATGTGTTTCCAGGTTTTTTCTCACGATCTTCTCCATCACCTTGCATGGTATACAAGTCAAGGACACTGGCCTGTAGTTCAGTGCCTCTTGCCTGTCGCCCTTTTTGTATATTGGGACCACATTCGCCGTCTTCCATATTTCTGGAAGGTCTCCCGTCTCCAGTGACTTACTATACACTATGGAGAGTGGCAAGCAAAGTGCCTCTGCACACTCTTTCAGTAGCCATGGTGAGATCCCATCTGGACCAACAGCCTTTCTAACATCCAGATCCAGCAGGTGTCTCTTGACCTCCTCTCTCGTAATTTCGAACTCTTCCAAGGCCGCCTGGTTTACCTCCCTTTCTCCTAGCACAGTGACCTCACCTTGTTCTACTGTGAAGACCTCCTGGAACCTCTTGTTGAGTTCTTCACACACCTCTCTGTCATTCTCTGTATACCTGTCCTCGCCTGTTCGAAGTTTCAATACCTGTTCTTTCACTGTTGTTTTCCTTCTGATGTGACTGTGGAGTAGCTTTGGTTCGGTCTTGGCTTTGTTTGCTATATCATTTTCAAAACTTTTAACTGCTTCTCTTCTCACCCTGACGTACTCATTCCTGGTTCTCTGGTATCTCTCTCTGCTTTCTGGTGTTCTGTTATTCCGGAAGTTTCTCCACGCCCTTTTGTTCAGTTCCTTCGCTTCCATACATGCCCTATTATACCATGGATTCTTCTGTTGCTTCTCGGATTTTTCCCTTTGGGCCGGGATGAACCTGTTTACTGCCTCCTGACACTTTTGGGTAACATAGTCCATCATACCCTGTACGGACTTATCTCTGAGGTCTGTGTCCCAAGGTATTTCACTTAGGAAACTTCTCATCTGTTCATAATTTCCCTTTCGGTATGCCAGCCTTTTGATTCCTAGTTCTTTTTTGGGGGAGATAAGTCCTAGCTCTACCAGGTACTCAAAGTTCAATACACTGTGGTCACTCATTCCCAAGGGCGCTTCCATCTTAACTTCTCTTATATCCCACTCATTTAGGGTAAATATCAAATCAAGCATTGCTGGTTCATCTTCTCCTCTCATTCTTGTTGGTTCTTTGATGTGCTGGCTTAGAAAGTTTCTTGTTGCCATGTCCAGCAGTTTAGCTCTCCATGTTTCTGGTCCTCCATGCGGGTCTCTGTTCTTCCAATCTATCTTCCCATGGTTGAAGTCTCTCATAACTAGTAGTCCAGATTCATTCTTGCTAGCAACAGAAGCGGCTCTTTCTATTATGTTAATGGTGGCCATGTTGTTTCTATCATATTCCTGTCTAGGTCTTCTGTCATTTGGTGGTGGATTATATATGACTGCGACTATAATTTTTTTCCTTCCATTTGTTACGGTACCTGCTATGTAGTCACTGAAACCTTCACAGCTCTGAATATCCATCTCCTCAAAATCCCAGCCTTTTCTTACCAGCAGAGCTTCACCACCCCCACCCCTTCCTTCCCTCTCTTTCCTCATAACCTAATAGTCCTGTGGGAACACTGCGTTTGTTATCGTTTTCGTGTGCTTTGTTTCTGTGAGGGCTATTATGTCTGGGTTTTCCTCTAGTACCCGTTCTCCAAGCTCATTTGCTTTATTTGTAATTCCATCTATGTTAGTGTACATCGCTTTGAGGCTCACTTTCTTCTGTCCCTTCTCAAATCGCCTCCTTGGTGAGTGTTCTGCTGGTGGGGGAGGCTGTTCCATGGGTGTGAGGACCTGTGTGGTGGATGACAGGGTCTCAGAGGATACTGGGATGAGGGGCGGGGGATCCAGTGAAGGGGGAGGGACAGGGAGGATATGGGGTGAAAGGGGAGGGAGGACGGGAAGGAAAGGGGGGAGGGAGGATTCGGGAGGAGGGGAGGGGTAGAAGGGTGTGGATTGGGTGTGGGGGGTGAGAGATTTGGCTGAACATTTGAGTGGGGGCAGGGAGGGTTTGGGGTAGGGGGGTTTTCTATGCAGAGGAGGGTGGCAGGATTGTCCTCCTTTCTGGTGTTACTGGGTAGCTGGTTGTGGGTTCCCCCTCGCCTCTGGGGGTGTTGTGTTGGGAGCTGTGACTTCCTGGTTTTCCCCCTCTCGCCCTGCGCCTCTTCCTTGCTTCTGCCGCCACGGCTCTCTCCTCCCTTGTCATGTCTCTCTGGAGGAATACATTTTTGAATTTTCCCACGTTTTTCAGGGAGCTCTTCCTTGATAGGATTTTCTCCTTTGTGCTCTCGTTTGCAAACACTATCTTTATCATTCGGTCTCGGTCTTTGTTGTACCAACCTAGCCTGAAAACCTTCTCAATGCTATACTCAGCCCCTTCCATGTCTAGTGCCTTTAGTACTTCATTCACTGCTGCTTTGTCCTTGTCATTCCAGACAAGGATCTTGTCATTCCTTGTGTGTGTGTGTACTCACCTAATTGTGTGTGTGTGTGTGTGTGTGGGTGTGTGCGCGTGTGTGTGTATGTGTGTGTGTGTGTGTGTGTGTGTGTGTGTGTGTGTGTGTGTGTGTGTGTGTGTACTCACCTAGTTGTACTCACCTAGTTGTGCTTGCGGGGGTTGAGCTCTGGCTCTTTGGTCCCGCCTTTCAACCGTCAATCAACAGGTGTACAGGTTCCTGAGCCTATTGGGCTCTATCATATCTACACTTGAAACTGTGTATGGAGTCAGCATCCACCACATTGCTTCCTAATGCATTCCATTTGTCAACCACTCTGACACTAAAAACGTTCTTTCTAATATCTCTGTGGCTCATTTGGGCACCCAGTTTCCACCTGTGTCCCCTAGTGCGTGTGCCCCTTGTGTTAAATAGCCTGTTTTTATCAACCCTGTCGATTCCCTTGAGAATCTTGAATGTGGTGATCATGTCCCCCCTAACTCTTCTGTCTTCCAACGAAGTGAGGTTCAATTCCCGTAGTCTCTCCTCGTAGCTCATACCTCTCAGCTCGGGTACTAGTCTGGTGGCAAACCTTTGAACCTTTTCCAGTTTAGTCTTATGCTTGACTAGATATGGACTCCATGCTGGAGCCGCATACTCCAGGATTGGTCTGACATATGTGGTATATAATGTTCTGAAAGATTCCTAACACAAGTTTCTAAAGGCCGTTCTTATGTTAGCCAACCTGGCATATG
Organism: Procambarus clarkii; assembly: GCF_040958095.1. Taxonomy (NCBI): domain Eukaryota; kingdom Metazoa; phylum Arthropoda; class Malacostraca; order Decapoda; family Cambaridae; genus Procambarus; species Procambarus clarkii. Next base: position 1,498,196 of record NC_091235.1, on the reverse strand, counting down.
CTGCTGATGTTATCCTCTTGATATGAGCTTCAGGGGACAGGTCTGGCGTGATATCAACCCCCAGGTCTTTCTCTCTCTCTGACTCTTGAAGTATTTCATCTCCCAAGTAATACCTTGTATCTGGTCTCCTGCTTCCTACCCCTATCTTCATTACATTACATTTGCTTGGGTTAAACTCTAACATCCATTTGTTCGACCATTCCTGCAGCTTGTCCAGGTCTTCTTGAAGCCTCAAGCTGTCCTCCTCTGTCTTAATCCTTCTCATAATTTTGGCGTCGTCAGCAAACATTGAGAGGAATGAGTCTATACCCTCTGGGAGATCATTTACGTATATCAGAAACAGGATAGGTCCAAGCACAGTGCCCTGTGGGACTCCACTGGTGACTTCACGCCATTCTGAGGTCTCACCCCTCACTGTAACTCTCTGCTTCCTATTGTTTAGGTACTCCCTTATCCACTGGAGCGCCCTACCAGTTACTCCTGCCTGTTTCTCCAGCTTATGCATCAACCTTTTATGGGGTACTGTGTCAAAGGCTTTCCGACAGTCCAAAAAAATGCAGTCCGCCCATTCTTCTCATTCTTGCGTAATATTTGTCACCTGATCATAGAATTCTATCAAGTCAATACCCATGGTTGGATTCCATCCAACAGCTTTTCTCACATCCAGCTCCAATAGGTGCTTCTTGACCTCATCTCTTGTAATTTCGAACCTTTCCAAGGTCACCTGGTTTGCTGCCACCTCTCCTAGCGCCGTGACTTCTCCCTGTTCTATTGTAAAGACCTCCTGGAACCTTTTGTTGAGTTCTTCACACACCTCTTTGTCATTCTCTGTGTACCTGTCCTCGCCCACCCTAAGTTTAATCACCTGTTCCTTCACTGTTGTCTTCCTCCTGATGTGACTGTGTAGTAGCTTGGGTTCGGTCTTGGCTTTATTAGCTATATCATTTTCATAACTTTTCTCAGCTGCTCTTCTCACACTAACATACTCGTTCCTGGTTCTCTGGTATCTCTCTCTACTTTCTGGTGTTCTGTTATTACGGAAGTTCCTCCATGCCCTTCTGTTCAGTTCCTTTGCCTTCATACATTCCCTATTAAACCACGGATTCTTCCTTTGCTTCTCTGTTTTTTCCTGTTGGGCTGGGACAAACCTGCTTACAGCCTTCTGACATTTCTGGGTGACATAGTCCATCATGTCTTGTACGGACTTGGTTCCGAGTTCTGTGTCCCAATGTATATCCCATAGGAATTTATTCATCTCCTCAGTTTCCCTTTCGGTACGCCAGCCCTTTGTTTCCCAGTTCTTTTTTGGGGGTGATAATACCTAGCTCAACCAGGTACTCAAAGCTCAATACACTATGATCACTCATTCCCAAGGGGGCTTCCAACTTAACTTCCCTTATATCCGACTCATTTAGGGTAAATATCAGATCAAGCAAGGCTGGTTCATCCCCAACCTCTCATTATTGTCGGTCCCTTGACGAGTTGACTTAGAAAGTTTCTTGTTGCCACATCCAGCAGCTTAGCTCTCCATGTGTCTGGTCCTCCATGTGGGTCTCTGTTCCCCCAATCTATCTTCCCATGGTTGAAGTCTCCCATGATTAGTAGCCTGGATCCATTCCTGCTAGCCACAGAAGCTGCTCTCTCTATTATATTGATGGTGGCCAAGTTGTTTCTATCATATTCCTGTCTGGGTCTTCTGACATTCGGTGGGGGGTTATATATGACTACTACTATAATTTTCTGTCCTCCAGTTGCTATGGTGCTTGATATGTAGTCACTGAAACCTTCACAGTTCTGAATTACCATCTCTTCGAAACTCCAACCTTCTCTTAGTAGCAAAGCTACACCACCTCCTCCTCTCCCTTCTCTCTCTTTCCTCACTACATAGTAGCCCTGTGGAAACTGTGTTTGTTATGGTGTTTGTTAGCTTTGTTTCTGTGAGTGCTATTATGTCTGGGTTTTCTTCTAGTGCCCATTCTCCCAGTTCACTTGTTTTATTTGTAATTCCATCTATGTTAGTGTACATTGCCTTGAAGCTCACTTTCTTCAGTTCATTTTCTTGTCCCTTTCTTGGCGAGCATTCTGCTGGTGTGGGAAGCTTTTCAGTGGGTGAGATGATCTGTGAGGTGGTTTGCAGGGTTTCAGAGGAGTTTGGGGTAAGGGGTGGGGGTTTCATGGAAGGGGGGACAGGTAGGGTATGGGTTAAGGAGATAGGGGGGAAATGGAGGATATGGGGTGAGGGGGGAGGAGGGATAGGGAGGGTATGGGATGAAGGGGGAGGGGGGACAGGGGGGGAATGGTGGAAGGGGGGACATGATGGGAATGGGGAAGGGATGACAGGGTAAGAATGGGGTGGGGGCAGGTAGGGTGAGGGGAAGGGAGGGTTTCTATGCAGAGGGGGGTGGTGGGGTTGCCCTCCCCTCCGGTGTTGCTGGGATGCTGGTTTTGGGTTCGCCTCTTGCCTCTGGGACTGTTGTGTTGGGGGCTGTGATTTACTGGTTTGCTTCTCCCTCCCTACGCTTCCTCCTTGCCGCTGCTGCCCTGACTCTCTCCTCCTTCGTCCTGTCCCTCACACTCCTGTGTGTGTGTGTGTGTGTGTGTGTGTGTGTGTGTGTGTGTGTGTGTGTGTGTGTGTGTGTGTGTGTGTGTGTGTGTGTGTGTGTGTGTGTGTGTGTCTGTGTGTGTGTGTGTGTGTGTGTGTGTGTGTGTGTGTGTGTGTGTGTGTATGTGTGTGTGTGCGCGTGTGTGTGTGTGTGTATGTGTGTGTACTCGCCTAGTTGTGCTTGCAGGGGTTGAGCTCTGGCTCTTTGGTCCCCCCTCTCAACTGTTAATCAACAGGTGTACAGGTTCCTGCGCCTATTGGGCTCTATCATATCTACACTTGAAACTGTGTATGGAGTCAGCCTCCACCACATCACTTCCTAATGCATTCCATTTGCTAATCACTCTGACACTAAAAAAGTTCTTTCTAATATCTCTGTGGCTCATTTGGGCACTCAGTTTCCACCTGTGTCCCCTAGTGCGTGTGCCCCTTGTGTTAAATAGCCTGTTTTTATCAACCCTGTCGATTCCCTTGAGAATCTTGAATGTGGTGATCACGTCCCCGCTAACTCTTCTGTCTTCCAACGAAGTGAGGTTTAATTAACGTAGTCTCTCCTCGTAGGTCATACCTCTCAGCTCGGGTACTAGTCTGGTGGCAAACCTTTGAACCTTTTCCATTTTAGTCTTATGCTTGACTAGATATGGACTCCATGCTGGAACCGCATACTCCAGGATTGGTCTGACATATGTGGTATATAATGTTCTGAAAGATTCCTTACGCAAGTTTCTAAAGGCCGTTCGTATGTTAGCCAACCTGGCATATGCTACTGCTGTTATCTTCTTGATATGAGCTTCAGGGGACAGGTCTGGCATGATATCAACCCCCAGGTCTTTCTCTCTCTCTGACTCTTGAAGTATTTCATCTCCCAAATGGTACCTTGTATCTGGTATCCTGCTTCCTACCCCTATCTTCATTACATTACATTTGCTTGGGTTAAACTCTAACAGCCATTTGTTCGACCATTCCTGCAGCTTGTCAAGGTCTTCTTGAAGCCTCAAGCTGTCCTCCTCTGTCTTAATCCTTCTCATAATTTTGGCGTCGTCAGCAAACATTGAGAGGCATGAGTCTATACCCTTTGGGAGATCATTTACGAATATCAGAAGCAGGATAGGTCCAAGTACAGAGCCCTGTGGGACTCCACTGGTGACTTCACGCCAGTCTGAGGTCTCACCCCTCACTGTAACTCTCTGCTTCCTATTGTTTAGGTACTCCCTTATCCACTGGAGCGCCCTACCAGTTACTCTTGCCTGTTTCTCCAGCTTATGCATCAACTTTTTATGGGGTACTGTGTCAAAGGCTTTCCAACAGTCCAAAAAAAATGTGTGTGTGTGTGTGTGTGTGTGTGTGTGTGTGTGTGTGTGTGTGTGTGTGTGTGCGTGTGTGTGTGTGTGTGTGTGTGTGTGTGTGTGTGTGTGTGTGTGTGTACTCACCTAGTTGTACTCACCTAGTTGTGTCTGCAGGATCGAGCACTGACTCTTGGATCCCGCCTTTCGAGCATCGGTTGTTTACAGCAATGACTCCTGTCCCATTTCCCTATCATACCTGGTTTTAAAATTATGAATAGTATTTGCTTCCACAACCTGTTCCTGAAGTGCATTCCATTTTCCCACTACTCTCACGCTAAAAGAAAACTTCCTAACATCTCTGTGACTTGTCTGAGTTTCATGCTTCCATCCATGTTCCCTCGTTCTGTTACTATTCCGTGTGAACATTTCGTCTATGTCCACTCTGTCAATCCCTCTGAGTATCTTATACGTTCCTATCATGTCCCCCCTCTCCCTTCTTCTTTCTAGTGTCGTAAGGCATAGTTCCCTCAGGCGCTCCTCATACCCCATCCCTCGTAGCTCTGGGACGAGTCTCGTTGCACACCTCTGAACCTTTTCCAGTTTCATTATATGCTTCTTCAGATGGGGACTCCATGATGAGGCGGCATACTCTAAGACTGGCCTCACGTAGGCAGTGTAAAGCGCCCTAAATGCCTCCTTACTTAGGTTTCTGAATGATGTTCTAACTTTTGCCAGTGTAGAGTACGCTGCTGTCGTTATCCTATTTATATGTGCCTCAGGAGATAGATTAGGTGTTACGTCCACACCCAGGTCTCTTTCGCGCGTCGTCACAGGTAGGCTGTTCCCCTTCATTGTGTACTGTCCCTTTGGTCTCCTATCTCCTAGTCCCATTTCCATAACTTTACATTTGCTCGTGTTGAATTCCAGTAGCCATTTCTCTGACCATCTCTGCAACTTGTTCAGGTCCTCTTGGAGGATCCTGCAATCCTTATCTGTCACAACTCTTCTCATCAACTTTGCGTCATCCGCAAACATCGACATGTAGGACTCTACGCCTGTAAACATGTCGTTAACATATACAAGAAATAGAATTGGTCCCAGCACCGATCCTTGTGGTACTTCACTTGTTACTGTTCGCCAGTCCGACTTCTCGCCCCTTACCGTAACTCTTTGGCTCCTTCCTGTTAGGTAGTTCCTTATCCTTGCTAGGACCTTTCCCCCCAACCCCCGCCTGCCTCTCGAGCTTGAACAGCAGTCTCATGTGCGGTACTGTATCAAAGGCTTTTTGGCAATCCAGAAATATGCAGTCTGCCCAACCATCTCTGTCCTGTCTTATCCTCGTTATTTTATCATAGAACTCCAGAAGGTTTGTTAGGCACGATTTCCCTGTCCAGAACCCATGTTGATGTTTGTTCACAAACCTAATGATCTCCAGGTGTGCAACCAGTCGTAGCCTAATTATTCTTTCCAGTATTTTATAGGGGATGCTTGTCAGTGATACAGGTCTATAGTTAAGTGCCTCCTCCCTATCACCTTTCTTGTGTGTGTGTGTGTGTGTGTGTGTGTGTGTGTGTGTGTGTGTGTGTGTGTGTGTGTGTGTGTGTGTGTGTGTGTGTGTGTGTGTGTACTCACCTAGTTGTACTCATCTAGTTGTACTCACCTAGTTGTACTCACCTAGTTGTGTTTGCGAGGGTTGAGCTCTGGCTCTTTGGTCCCGCCTCTCAACCGTCAATCAACAGGTGTACAGATTCCTGAGCCTATCGGGCTCTATCATATCTACACTTGAAACTGTGTATGGAGTCAGCCTCCACCACATCACCCCCTAATGCATTCCATTTGTCAACCACTCTGACACTAAAAAAGTTCTTTCTAATATCTCTGTGGCTCATTTGGGCACTCAGTTTCCACCTGTGTCCACTTGTGCGTGTTCCCCTTGTGTTAAATAGACTGTCTTTATCTACCCTATCAATTCCTTTCAGAATCTTGAATGTGGTGATCATGTCGCCCCTAACTCTTCTGTCTTCCAGCGAAGATAGAAGTTCTTGTGTGTGTGTGTGTGTGTGTGTGTATGTGTGTGTGTGTGTGTGTGTGTGTGTGTGTGTGTGTGTGTGTGTGTGTGTGTGTGTGTGTGTGTGTGTGTGTGTGTGTGTGTGTGTACTCACCTAGTTGTACTCACCTAGTTGTGTCTGCAGGATCGAGCACTGACTCTTGGATCCCGCCTTTCGAGCATCGGTTGTTTACAGCAATGACTCCTGTCCCATTTCCCTATCATACCTGGTTTTAAAATTATGAATAGTATTTGCTTCCACAACCTGTTCCTGAAGTGCATTCCATTTTCCCACTACTCTCACGCTAAAAGAAAACTTCCTAACATCTCTGTGACTTGTCTGAGTTTCATGCTTCCATCCATGTTCCCTCGTTCTGTTACTATTCCGTGTGAACATTTCGTCTATGTCCACTCTGTCAATCCCTCTGAGTATCTTATACGTTCCTATCATGTCCCCCCTCTCCCTTCTTCTTTCTAGTGTCGTAAGGCATAGTTCCCTCAGGCGCTCCTCATACCCCATCCCTCGTAGCTCTGGGACGAGTCTCGTTGCACACCTCTGAACCTTTTCCAGTTTCATTATATGCTTCTTCAGATGGGGACTCCATGATGAGGCGGCATACTCTAAGACTGGCCTCACGTAGGCAGTGTAAAGCGCCCTAAATGCCTCCTTACTTAGGTTTCTGAATGATGTTCTAACTTTTGCCAGTGTAGAGTACGCTGCTGTCGTTATCCTATTTATATGTGCCTCAGGAGATAGATTAGGTGTTACGTCCACACCCAGGTCTCTTTCGCGCGTCGTCACAGGTAGGCTGTTCCCCTTCATTGTGTACTGTCCCTTTGGTCTCCTATCTCCTAGTCCCATTTCCATAACTTTACATTTGCTCGTGTTGAATTCCAGTAGCCATTTCTCTGACCATCTCTGCAACTTGTTCAGGTCCTCTTGGAGGATCCTGCAATCCTTATCTGTCACAACTCTTCTCATCAACTTTGCGTCATCCGCAAACATCGACATGTAGGACTCTACGCCTGTAAACATGTCGTTAACATATACAAGAAATAGAATTGGTCCCAGCACCGATCCTTGTGGTACTTCACTTGTTACTGTTCGCCAGTCCGACTTCTCGCCCCTTACCGTAACTCTTTGGCTCCTTCCTGTTAGGTAGTTCCTTATCCTTGCTAGGACCTTTCCCCCCAACCCCCGCCTGCCTCTCGAGCTTGAACAGCAGTCTCATGTGCGGTACTGTATCAAAGGCTTTTTGGCAATCCAGAAATATGCAGTCTGCCCAACCATCTCTGTCCTGTCTTATCCTCGTTATTTTATCATAGAACTCCAGAAGGTTTGTTAGGCACGATTTCCCTGTCCAGAACCCATGTTGATGTTTGTTCACAAACCTAATGATCTCCAGGTGTGCAACCAGTCGTAGCCTAATTATTCTTTCCAGTATTTTATAGGGGATGCTTGTCAGTGATACAGGTCTATAGTTAAGTGCCTCCTCCCTATCACCTTTCTTGTGTGTGTGTGTGTGTGTGTGTGTGTGTGTGTGTGTGTGTGTGTGTGTGTGTGTGTGTGTGTGTGTGTGTGTGTGTGTGTGTGTACTCACCTAGTTGTACTCATCTAGTTGTACTCACCTAGTTGTACTCACCTAGTTGTGTTTGCGAGGGTTGAGCTCTGGCTCTTTGGTCCCGCCTCTCAACCGTCAATCAACAGGTGTACAGATTCCTGAGCCTATCGGGCTCTATCATATCTACACTTGAAACTGTGTATGGAGTCAGCCTCCACCACATCACCCCCTAATGCATTCCATTTGTCAACCACTCTGACACTAAAAAAGTTCTTTCTAATATCTCTGTGGCTCATTTGGGCACTCAGTTTCCACCTGTGTCCACTTGTGCGTGTTCCCCTTGTGTTAAATAGACTGTCTTTATCTACCCTATCAATTCCCTTCAGAATCTTGAATGTGGTGATCATGTCCCCCCTAACTCTTCTGTCTTCCAGCGAAGATAGAAGTTCTTGTGTGTGTGTGTGTGTGTGTGTGTGTGTGTGTGTGTGTGTGTGTGTGTGTGTGTGTGTGTGTGTGTGTGTGTGTGTGTGTGTGTGTATGTGTGTGTGTGTGTACTCACCTAGTTGTGTCTGCAGGATCGAGCATTGACTCTTGGATCCCGCCTTTCGAGCATCGGTTGTTTACAGCAATGACTCCTGTCCCATTTCCCTATCATACCTGGTTTTAAAATTATGAATAGTATTTGCTTCCACAACCTGTTCCTTAAGTGCATTCCATTTTCCCACTACTCTCACGCTAAAAGAAAACTTCCTAACATCTCTGTGACTCATCTGATTTTCAGGCGTGTTTGGAGGAAGTACGTCATGACGACAAAAATGTTTTTGTATTTGTCGATAGCCGAGGAGCACTGGAGTCCTTAAACAGTCGAAACCCAGTCTTCATGTCTATAGTGGAGGACTGTAAGAGAAGAATAACTGAGATACAGCTGAAAGGTTATAGTGTGAAATTCATGTGGATTCCATCTCATGTTGGAATAGTGCTCAACGAGGTGGCGGATGACTTGGCCAAACGTGCCACATCAAAACCACAAGTTGACATTGAATGTGAATTCACAATGAGACAAATAAGAAGCAAAATCAGAAATATTCAGGCACAGGCGGGAGTGGAGAGGAGAGAGATAATGTATGAGAGTAGTCAAACCATGCAACACTACATGTATGTGAGTCAAAACACCCATTTCACTTATGGTAAAAGGAGAAATGCTTGGAGTGACTCTGTGTACATGCGGCTCAGGCATGGGTACAAATATTACTGGGAATATGGGATAGATGTTCATGGTAATGACACGAAGTGTAAACTATGTGGTATGTTAAGGTCTCACACCCTTGCCCATTATATTCTTGATTGTCCGTTGATTAATGTATATAGAAACACTGAGATAAGGACTGTTCCTGAACAAATAGCCTGGATGTGTCACAACGGAAAGGTTGATGATATTCTTGAGAGATATAAGAATTTTGCACCAAGATTGTAATATTTTGTTGAATTATCTGCAGGTGTCTTGCAACTTGTCTATACAGTATACCTAGGTCATAAAAGTATTTGTGTGTATGTCTGATACCATACTACTTGTGAGGGAGGAAATGTATATGTTTACCTCTCAGAATGTTTGGTAATGTGTTTATTTGTGATGTGTGTCTATGTATATATTAACACGTTGTACTGAATGGGGTGAGAATAGCTTGAGCTACCTCATCCCTTTGTGTGTATTTTACCTCAATAAACTTATTTCAATTTCAATTTCAATTTCTGAGTTTCAAGCTTCCATCCATGTCCCCTCGTTCTGTTACTATTCCGTGTGAACATTTCGTCTATGTCCACTCTGTCAATCCCTCTGAGTATCTTATACGTTCCTATCATGTCCCCCCTCTCCCTTCTTCTTTCTAGTGTCGTAAGGCATAGTTCCCTCAGGCGCTCCTCATACCCCATCCCTCGTAGCTCTGGGACGAGTCTCGTTGCACACCTCTGAACCTTTTCCAGTTTCATTATATGCTTCTTCAGATGGGGACTCCATGATGAGGCGGCATACTCTAAGACTGGCCTCACGTAGGCAGTGTAAAGCGCCCTAAATGCCTCCTTACTTAGGTTTCTGAATGATGTTCTAACTTTTGCCAGTGTAGAGTACGCTGCTGTCGTTATCCTATTTATATGTGCCTCAGAAGATAGATTAGGTGTTACGTCCACACCCAGGTCTCTTTCGCGCGTCGTCACAGGTAGGCTGTTCCCCTTCATTGTGTACTGTCCCTTTGGTCTCCTATCTCCTAGTCCCATTTCCATAACTTTACATTTGCTCGTGTTGAATTCCAGTAGCCATTTCTCTGACCATCTCTGCAACCTGTTCAGATCCTCTTGGAGGATCCTGCAATCCTCATCTGTCACAACTATTCTCGTCAACTTTGCGTCATCCGCAAACATCGACATGTAGGACTCTACGCCTGTAAACATGTCGTTAACATATACAAGAAATAGGATTGGTCCCAGCACCGATCCTTGTGGTACTCCACTTGTTACTTTTCGCCAGTCCGACTTCTCGCCCCTTACCGTAACTCTTTGGCTCCTTCCTGTTAGGTAGTTCCTTATCCATGCTAGGACCTTTCCCCCCACCCCCGCCTGCCTCTCGAGCTTGAACAGCAGTCTCATGTGCGGTACTGTATCAAAGGCTTTTTGGCAATCCAGAAATATGCAGTCTGCCCAACCATCTCTGTCCTGTCTTATCCTCGTTATTTTATCATAGAACTCCAGAAGGTTTGTTAGGCACGACTGTAAAGCTGCCGCCCAGTTGGGTGGGTGTGGAGCGCACGACTGTAAAGCTGCCGCCCAGTTGGGTGGGTGTGGAGCACATGACTGTAAAGCTGCTGCCCAGTTGGGTGAGTGTTGAGCAAATGACTGTAAAGCTGCCGCCCAGTTGGGTGGGTGTGGAGCACATGACTGTAAAGCTGCCGCCCATTGGGTGGGTGTGGAGCACACGACTGTAAAGCTGCCGCCCTGTTGGATAGGTGGGGGCGCACATGACTGTAAAGCTGCCGCCCAGTTGGGTGGATGTGGAATATGACTGTAAAGCTGCCGCCCAGTTGGGTGGGTGTGGAGCAAGACTAGTAACTGTGACTTACCATAGATGTAAAGTGCCTTGTATAGTGACTGTTGTGAGCCTCTTGTGAGCCTCTTGTTGAATCACTTGTAATACAAAAGATTATTGATGTGCGTATTTGTGTAGGTGATTGAATATGTATGTGTATATATGTATATGTATATATATGTACATGTATGTATGAGTATGCCAAAACGCTGTGCGTATTAGTGCTTTAGGCATAGTATATACTTGTTCTTTCTTAAAATCCACCATTCTACTTGTAACTCCAACCACTCCCAACGCCACCACCACTACCAACACCAACACCACTCCCAACACCACCACCACTCCCAACACCACCACCACTCCCAACACCACCACCACTCCCAACACCACCACCACTCCCAACACCACCACCACTCCCAACACCAACACCACTCCCAACACCACCACCACTACCAACACCACCACCACTCCCAACACCACCACCACTCCCAACACCACCACCACTCCCAACACCACCACCACTCCCAACACCACCACCACTCCCAACACCACCACCACTCCCAACACCAACACCACTCCCAACACCACCACCACTCCCAACACCACCACCACTCCCAACACCACCACCACTCCCAACACCACCACCACTCCCAACACCACTCCCAACGCCACCACCACTACCAACGCCACCACCACTCCCAACACCACCACCACTCCCAACACCACCACCACTCCCAACACCACCACCACTCCCAACACCACCACCACTCCCAACACCACCACCACTCCCAACACCACCACCACTCCCAACACCACTACCACTCCCAACACCAGCACCACTCCCAACACCACCACCACACCACTTGTTCGGGTTGAATGTAGACACAGTAGTCGCTTCTGTATATATTTATTGACCGAGACAACAAGGTATATATCTGCCTAGCCGAGGTCAACCTACTCTGAGTCTGTGAGGAGAACTGAGGCTGCTGGGAGCAATGGCTGGTGCTCCTCTGTCTGGCATGACGTCAGAGGCCTACTTGCCTGTGATTGGTTGTATTTCAACTGACATAGAATTTGAGTATAACACCGCTCGGACACGCTACCAAGTCAACGTCCCTTGTTGACAAGCTCTGGCTAGCTATATAGTTACAATGATACTGAAGGACCTCGGTGGCATTCAATAATGGCTTACATGTGAAATTTGCATAATAAAACATTGAAAAAAGATCCGGTGTGCGTAATACTAACAACTCGGCATATGCACCAAAAAAAAAAATTCATCATAATAGGTGAAAATCATGGTAACAAGCTTTGATTAAACCAGAGTATTAAGAACATGTGTATGTCTACTGATCAGATATGAACAATACAACTCAAGGTATTGCCTAAACAAAATTATTAACATGTGTCAATGGCATGTGCTTGAAAACCATACAAAATTAAACAATTATTACATTAATGGAACAAAGTTCTAACCTAACAACCACAAATGAATTTTAAGATAAGATAATGTGGATTTTTTTTTCTCTTTTTTTTTCTCTGAAATATACAATATATTTACAAGACCAATGTACAATATTTAATGTTCAATATATTTACAAGCTATATACAAGACCTGGATCAAGAAGACTAACATCTGCGTGATAGCAGTCAGGATTCACTGGCCACAATGTGATTGCTAGAACATTAATGAACTCTTATGACAAGCACTGTAAAAATACAAATGGTAGTAGACTTAACAATGGCATCTAATTTATAACAAAATAAAGTTGAGAAAACATCATACTATATATATATATATATATATAATGGTAATAATAAGACACATGTGGTAGAAATACTGCAAATGAGTTTTTTTTTTTTCAAAACAAACAGAATAACTGCAGAGTGCACTCAATTATAAATTTTTCTGATATCTACACCTAGCTCATCCAGAGCACTATACAACTCTGGCTCTGACTGAAGGTCCGGAACAGATGAAACTTCATGTGACAAACTATCATCTTGAGAGATAACCTCGTTAACATCTAGCCAATGGACATGTGGTGAGTGCACGGTTGAAACGAGAGGTCTAGATCTAAGATTATAAGTGCTAGTATGGGGTTGCTGAACATCAAGTGGTCTGTCAACCACAGAAGGTGGTGTCCGAGTAGGAGTATCTGTCTGGGTATATTCATTGTCATCTTCCTCATCAGTCTCGTCAACAGTCATTTTAGCTAACTTCATATGGTCTAAATGTTCATTTATATACTCTCCTGTTACTAAGTTCTTAAGTCTGTATTTGTTACCTTTAATAAGCTCGATTACCTTATATGGACCCAAAAATTTCTTAGTTAACTTGTACATAGGACCAGACCTGTGTTGGTTAAGTATCATTACTACAGATCCAATAGTTATTTTACTGGGTTTAGCTCGTGCATTCCTTGCTAGAGTGAACTTGGCTGTAGCTTTGGACAGTTGTTCTCGTATTTTCTTGAATACTAGTTGCATTTGTCTACGCTTCACTTGAACAAAATCATCTACGTTATATAAGGGAGTAGGAGGTACGTTAATCAATTCATTAGGGAGGATCTTATCTGTACCATAAAGAATAGCGTGAGGTGTGTCACCTGTAGAAACATTAATTGAAGAATTTATAGCACACTGAATTAAGGGTATAAAATCATCCCAATTGTTATTATCAAAATTCAACGTGACTCTCAAGGCATCTAACACTTTCCTGTTAGTACGTTCGGCTAGTCCATTACTTGCTGGATAATAAGGCATGATGCTACATTTTTTGATGTTATATAAATCACACAAGCTAGTTAAAATACTATTACTGAATTCTGGACCATTATCTGAAAGGATTACTTTAGGCATACTATATCTACAAATTATTTGGTCATGGAATGCACTGGCTATAGTTTCTGCTGTTTTGTTCGGGATAGGAACTAGTTCGCAAAACCGTGAAAAATTATCGACCATTACAAGCAAATGTTTGTTCCCTTTCTCTGTTTCCGCAAAATTTGTCAATAAATCCATCGATATTCGTTCCCAAGGAGCTTTAGTTGCTGGATACACCTGAATTGGATTAGGTCCTGAAACATGTCCCTTGTGCTGTAAACAAGTTAAACATCTGTCAACATAATGAGCAATCTCCCTAGCCATTTTTGGCCAAAAATACTTCAATCGACCTTGTTGGAGTGTATGATCCTTTCCTGGATGTGCACTTGCAGGAGCATCATGGATAATTTTTAACACAGTTGGTACCAAGACAGCTGGAACAACTAACTGACAACATTTCCTCAGGGCTGTCCCTAGCTTTACTACTCTACACAGTAAATTGTCCAACATAACTAATTCTTTCAATGGTACTGGCGGTTTATGAATCGGGCGAGTGTCTTGCTTAGTCAAAAATTTAATGACAAGTGCCCATATGGGGTCTTGTCTTTGTTCCGTTTCTACTACTGTAGCATCTAATGCTGGGTAATTTAACTGAATCGCAGCTACGTGTCGAGAAAAAGCATCGGCTACAACATTTTGCTTTCCTGGAATATATCCAAATGTGGGATTGAATTCTTGAATTGTGAGCAAATATCTAGCAAACTTTCCAACTGGATTCTTATTTTTGAACAAGGGAATTAATGGTTGGTGATCTGTAAGAACATGAACTGGGTAACTATAAATTGTATCCTTGAAATGCTTAAGTGCCCAAACAACTGCCAAGGCTTCTCGTTCTGTCGCGCTATAATTTTTCTCTTCTTTAGATAAAGTACGGCTAGCATAAGCTATTGCGTGATCTCTGTGACCTTCTGTTTGAAGTAATGCAGCACCTAGACCTATGTCACTAGCATCTGTAACCAACGTAAAAGGTTTAGAAAAATATGGGTACCTAAGGACAGGTGACGAAATCAAGGCTGCTTTGAGTTTTTTGAATGACTGATCCTGGGCCTCTCCCCAAACAAAGGGTTCATCTTTTCTTTGCAACTTGTAGAGCGGAGCGGCTATAATAGAGAATCCAGCAATAAATGAACGATAAAATCCTACAAGACCTGTGAACTGTCTTACAGCTTCTGCGGTACGAGGTGTTGGAAAATCACGGGCAGCAATAATTTTTTATTCATTCAATGTAATACCTGAAGGTGTAACTGTATGACCTAGGAAATTAATCTTCTGCTTTAAAAATGAACATTTTGCAAGTTTTATTTTTAAATTAGCTTCAGCGAGCTTTGCAAGTACTTTCTCAAGGTTCTGGAAATGATTCTGAACATCTTGCGACATGATTATGAGATCATCCAGGTAAACTAGAAGAGTACTTCCTATCAATCTACGAAATAGATTTGTCATGAGCCGTGAAAAGGTTATTGGACTACTACACAAACCAAACGGCATTCTTTTGAAATGAAAATGACCATTGGGAGTACTAAAGGCTGTCAATTGTTTACTTTCCTCATCAAGGGGGATTTGCCAGAATCCCTGCAACAAATCTAATGTTGAGAATACTTTGTTTCGACCAATACTT
The DNA here is from genome assembly GCF_040958095.1 of Procambarus clarkii. Classification (NCBI taxonomy): domain Eukaryota; kingdom Metazoa; phylum Arthropoda; class Malacostraca; order Decapoda; family Cambaridae; genus Procambarus; species Procambarus clarkii. The sequence goes on along the minus strand of NC_091235.1, from coordinate 1,483,119 downwards.
TGCAACAAATCATTTAGAACTGGAAGTGGGAAACGATCAGGTATTGTTACTCTGTTAAGCTTGCGATAATCGATTACAGGTCTCCAAGTCCCATCTCGCTTTGGTACAAGAATCAATGGAGCGTTCCATGGCGAATTACTTGATTCAATTACATCACTCTGTAACATTTCCTCTACAAGTCTATCTGCTTCTGCTCTCTGAGAATGGGGAAGATGGTAAGCTGGTACATAAATAGGCATAGGTCCTTGTTCAAGGGGAATTTTATGTGTAATAAGAGGAATGAGACCTATTTTTTCTCCTGGTAGAGCAACAACAGCTCTATTCCTGTTCAAAATTTCCAAAAGCTGAGCCACAGAGTCAGGAAAATCAGTAGGACTGAGGTGTTGCGCTTGCACCTCTGGCTGAGATCCCTGTTCTCCTGGTGTGAGTGTACAAACCGTATGATCCATGGAGACATCATCCACAACTCGCACCGGTAACGAGTAATGGGCAAAATCTACAACATGGGTACCAGACTGGAGATGGATGTCGGCATTACTAGTGTTTGCAATAAATAATGTAACAGTACCATCCTGCATTGTGTGCCAGGAGGGTTCAACAAATGTACCATTCACTTTACATGTTTCACTTTCCGCAATCACATCCGACAACTCAGGCACTCCCTGAACCTTAACTCTTATTCTGGTGAGAGAATGAGGGTGTAGCACAGTGTCAGTAGCCGTGGAACCACTGACTTCAGAGATGGAAGCTGCCAGGCGAGCGAGACAACGAGAATCCGTTAGGGCGTCCCCTTCCAGAAAGTCTCGATACTCATTCTCCTTAACAACTGCACAACTACTATGCTTCAATCGAGTGCCTGTTTTCTCGGGTATGCTACCACGACAATGATCTGACAAACCTACGCTAGCAAGGCGGGTGTCAACAAAATTAACGTAATCTGATTGAAGGTTGAACTCATGGCCCTGTCGATACATGCTACACAAGGGTATGACGTGGTCTTTGATACTTATGTTCCAACGATGGGGAAACAATGCAATATTTTCATCAATCATGGTGTACAGACCTAAGAGAATGTCTCCAGGAAAATGAATAATGTCAACAACTAAACATGTTATAGACAATGTGACATCATTGAACTTGAGTGGGAGGTCAATTTCACCCTGAACTTTTACTTTATTTCCTGAAATACCACTTAGAAAAGGTATGTGTGACTGTTTTAAAGTAGTAGGGTGCTTACTTTCAATGTCTCTAAGAGCTGAGGGCTTGACAATATTAATTTTTGCACCTGAGTAGAGAAAAACTTTTAAAACTCTACCATGTACAATGGCTGAGACAAGGGGACCATCACTTGAGACTGGACAAGTTACTACTTTTGACTTATGTTGTCTGGGATATCTGCGTCTTGTTTGGGTCAAATTTACTGTGGATCCGTCAACATCTACATCTGGTCTAGAGTCAGTGTCCTCCTCTGTCAAGTGACCAAATCTATTTTGGGTAGCTACTGAATACACAGGGAGGGCACTAGGATTGGCTAGCTTGAATTGGTTAGCGGATGGCCTTGGGGGTTTCCCGACGACATGGAGTGAACATTCTGAGCTCCAGCATTCTCTGACTGAGCATTATAATTTAAAGGTGCATTATAGCTGGCCTGGGAGTTGTAATTACGAGAGTTCTGATAATGTCTTGGACGCTGTGAGCCTCGCCAAGACTGACCATGGGAGTTACGAGGTGGAGATGTCCTTTGCCTAGCTCTACAATCCGCAGTGTGGTGACCAACTTGTTTATGGTACTTGCAATATGGAAGCCTAGAATGATTAGATTGACGAGGGGACCGAGAGAATTGTCTAGGAGGTGATGATCTAGGGGCGGACCAACAGTCCCTTGCGAGGTGGTTACTCTTACCACAATGCCAACATGAGGGAGTGGATGGTTGTGGACTACGGCGTTTCGGCAATTTATGAGGCGGCGAATTTGACTGGGGGCTACGAGCATGGGTACGCTTCTGCGACCAAGAGTTTTGAGAGTTTGTGGGAGGATGCTGAGAGCTTGTTACTACATTTACAGTATCAGAGGGTGGCAACAGTTGAGCACTTCGGGGAGCTAGTTTATCGGCGGCATTGTTAATGGCCTCAAATACTTCACCAATTTCATGTTTAACACCAAAATTTTGTTGCTCAACGATCGGTTTAGTATGCTCGGGGGCAAAATGCATTAAAGTACCAAATGCTATCATTTTGGCCATAGCCTCAGGGGACAGATTATTGTCTTTATCTAACCAAGTCGAATTATTCATAGCAGACACTAAGGCATAAAGATACTGATCGAGACGGCTAGTAAACGCATTAAAAGATTCACCAGGCTGCATGGTGGCATTGGCAATTTTCTTAACTAACCTATACGGGTCGAGGTCTCCTTTATTAACAAAACGCCGGCGAAAGAAATCCTTAAAATCAGACCATGACTGGAGGCTAACAATGGCTTTCTCGTCAACAACGAAACGTGCATCACCTTTGGTTGTGTCTACAGCTGACCATGCAATTGCTAAGTATTCGGCATCAGTAGGCTTAGAAAAACGTGCAACAGTTTTCGCTTCAACCTTACTAAACCATGATTCTAATAAGCGCGATTCCCCAGCAAAAAGAGGAATAGCCATTTCCTGAGCTGATCTCTGGCCATTGGGATGAGCAACTGCTCCTGTTGAGTCTGAAGGGGTTTCAACAGTGATAGGCATTGTCACAGCCGTGGAAGTAATATTTGAACGCAGATTATAATTAAGTGCACCTGGCATCAGAAATAGTATACATAAAAATAAACACACAAAAAAATATCAACTTGGCTAAAGTAAGAAAAATGGCAAAAATAAAATTATTAAATTGGGCTAGGCAAGAAAATAATTAAGAACAAGCAAATTGTAAACTAAATTTAGCAATCTTTCATTAAAAAAATGACTGGAATTAGATGTATGTAAATTAATTAAAGCAGACTAAGCACAGCAATTTAGAATAAAAACTGGGAAATGCAATTGCAAAATTTCATTAAAAAGATTCAACACAACAAGTGGCAATGCAAGAAGTATGGATGTAGCACATAAACTGGACACAGGAATGTATATAACTGCTATGGTAAAAATTTAAAATAAAATGCTTAAAGGATAAATTTCAAGTTAGGTCTGGAGAAATCTCAAAAATTTTCTGTTCTATTGTCTATGGAAATCTCAAAACAAATTTCTATTATGCAAAATAAACTGCTAGAAACAATTATTTCTTACTTCTCTCACCTTTGAATTCACTAATGACACTAGTAACAATTAATGAATAATGGAATCAATGCAGGGAATATTGAAATGTCTCAGAGAAACTGTGGGCCTGGAGTACTGAACCAGCTCCAATATTTAACAAGTCACTGAATGGTTAATTCACACGATATTATGGATATTATTATGCGAGTCACTTTTTAGCACTTGGCACGTTGTTCTCAACTAGCAATTACTTATCTCAGGGTTGTAATTCATGAGAATCACCAGGAGCCAAAATTGGAGGAACGTCGTGAAGATCTGAAGGGGCACATGTGAGGCGTGTTTACAAACTGGTGCGATGGCAGCGCTCCTGGCGGCGGTGGCGCGAAACTCGAGGGAGGACCCCACACTCTGTTGATGCTGGAAGCGCGAAGATAAATTCTGACGACGACGATATTGCGACGATGGGACGATGACTGACCACGATTGCAGTAACTTGAACCCTCATGAAGCTTGATACTGTCAGCTTGGGCGGCGGTGGTGATGCAGGTTCCCACGTGGTGGCGCGAGATTCAAAAATGACTGGCGGAAGCTTCCTTCCTCCTCACTGATGAATTAGCGTTCAACAGGAAATTATTGACCCTTATTGCTGAGACGTTAGCCTGGAGTAGTAGTTGATTTCAGGACCCCTGTCTGGCACAATATTTGATGCGTGGGTGGCAGGATGGCGGCTATGGAGGCGGCTGTACTGTGAAACACACGGCGATACTGGGTACTTGAATTTTAGTTTCCAGAAAAAAAAATTCTGGATCCCACTGCTGCTACCAGTATTCGTTTGCCTTGTTCGGGTTGAATGTAGACACAGTAGTCGCTTCTGTATATATTTATTGACCGAGACAACAAGGTATATATCTGCCTAGCCGAGGTCCACCTACTCTGAGTCTGTGAGGAGAACTGAGGCTGCTGGGAGCAATGGCTGGTGCTCCTCTGTCTGGCATGACGTCAGAGGCCTACTTGCCTGTGATTGGTTGTATTTCAACTGACATAGAATTTGAGTATAACACATGTATGTATGAGTATGCCAAAACGCTGTGCGTATTAGTGCTTTAGGCATAGTATATACTTGTTCTTTCTTAAAATCCATCATTCTACTTGTAACTCCAACCACTACCAACACCACCACCACTCCCAACACCAACACCACTCCCATCACCAACACCACTCCCAACACCACCACCACTCCCAACACCAACACCACTCCCAACACCAACACCACTCCCAACACCACTACCACTCCCAACACCACCACCACTACCAACAACACCACTACTCCCAACACCAACACCACTCCCAACACCAACACCACTCCCATCACCAACACCACTCCCAACACCACTCCCAACACCACCACCACTCCCAACACCACCACCACTACCATCACCAACACCACTCCCAACACCAACACCACTCCCAACACCACCACCACTCCCAACACCACCACCACTACCAACACCACCACCACTCCCAACACCAACACCACTCCCAACACCAACACCACTCCCATCACCAACACCACTCCCAACACCACCACCACTACCATCACCAACACCACTCCCAACACCACCACCACTCCCAACACCACCACCACCCCAACACCAACACCACTCCCAACACCACCACCACTCCCAACACCACCACCACTCCCAACACCACCTCCACTACCATCACCAACACCACTCCCAACACCAACACCTCTCCCATCACCAACACCACTCCCAACACCACCAACACTCCCAACACCACCACCACTCCCAACACCACCACCACTCCCAACACCACCACCACTACCATCACCAACACCACTCCCAACACCAACACCACTCCCAGCACCAACACCACTCCCATCACCAACACCACTCCCAACACCAACACCACTCCCAACACCACCACCACTCCTAACACCAACACCCCTCCCAACACCACCACCACTCCCAACACCACCACCACCACTACCATCACCAACACCACTCCCAACACCAACACCACTCCCAACACCAACACCACTCCCATTACCAACACCACTCCCAACACCACCACCACTCCCAACACCAACACCCCGTGGGAAGTAGTGGAATTTATATCTATCCTTGTGCTGTAGGTGCCCCCATACTCCAGCCCGTGAGTGATACTGGACCCCATAACCATCCTGTGGAAGGGAGTGGACCCAATATACTCATCTTGTAGGTGGTAGTGGACCCCATATTTATCCTGTGGGTGGTTGTTAACCCCATACCCATCCTGTGGGCGGTAGTAGACGATATACCCATCCTGACGGCGGTAGTTAACCATATACCCATTCCGTGGACGGAACTTGACCCCAAACCCATCCTGTGGGCAGTAGTGGACCCCATACCCATCCTGCAGGCGGCAGTGGACGCAATACACATCCTGTGTGTGGTAGTGGATCATATATCCATCCAGTAGACGGTAGTGGGCCCCATACCTATCCTATGGGTAGTTATTGAGCCCAGACCCATCCTACAAGTGGTATGGACCCCTTACCCACCTAACAAGTGGTAATGGACCCTATACCCATCCTACAGTAGGTAGAAGACGATTCTACCGATTCGAAAAAAAACGATTCTTCGCGGCAGGGGATCGTATTCCAGGGACCTGCCCGAAACGCTAAGCGTACTAGTGGCTGTACAAGAATGTAACAACTTTTGTATATATCTCAAAAAAAAAAAAAAAAAATACTATCCTATTTGCAGTAGTCTACCCCATAGACATTCCAACCTAACATCGTTTTCTGTAGACGTTCCTACAATACACTCTTTAAAGACTTTTAAAGCACAAACTAGTGTATATAATGTTAATGGTGAAGCACTATTATTCTATGTAATATTTTATAGTGCTTATTATAATTTACTAAGAACAACTACTATTTATCAAAACAAAACTACGAGCCTTCAATAGGATGTGGCTGATCTGTAATATTTTAAGAGAATGGACAATAGTAGGTAAGTTTCACAACCCATGTGGGACCTGAAAACTACAATTTTCATTATAATTGAACCAATCACGACTATTCTGCTGTCTACGTTGATGGACGGGTACTGTGAGACGTAAATTGGTACGTGAGGAGGAGTTTGGGCCTTGAAAAAAATATAACTGGGAATATACAACATATGTACTAGTTCATAAACAAAATAATGACTATAAGCATTAAGTCATATATGTGTGTGTGTCTTGTGCGAGAGCGGGTTGCCTATTTGCCTTATTACGAACATTCATGTATTGATTTTTTGGTTTTAAATTCTTACTAATTGTAACTCCCAGATCCCTTTCCCAATCCGACTATGCAATCTCAACACCATCTAGCTCATATCTTGTAACTCTATCATGATTACCTAACCTCAAAATCTTACTTTTGTCAGCATTAAACTGCATCTGCCACTCTTTTGACCATTTTAAACCCTATTTATTTGTCTTGAGGTGGTAGTGAGTCATTTTCTGTGTTTATTTCCCTGCCAGTTTTTGTATCAACGGCAAATTTGCAGATATAGCTGCTTAAACCTGAATCTAAATCATTTATATATTATGAATAACAGAGATCCCAGGACAGAGCCTTGAGGTACTCCACTTACAACATTTTCCCACTCTGACTTAACCCCATTAATACTAACTCTCTGTTTCCTTTGGTATAGCCATGCCCTAATCCAACGTAATACAGCACCCCCAATACCATGACCCTCTATCCTTTTAATCAGTCTTTCATATGGCACTGTATCAAAAGCTTTGCTAAAGTCAAGGTACACAACTTCACAAACCTTACCACTATCAACTGCCTCAACTATGCAGGAGTAAATTTATAACAAATTCGTTAAACATGAACGACCATTTGTAAAACCATGTTGTGAATCATTTATTAATTATATGTTTTTCAAGATGAAGATAAATGGTATTGGCAATTATCGATTCAAGTAACTTTCCCACAATAGACGTTGGGCTAGTTGGTCCTTTCTTAAAAATTGGTACCACATTAACACCTTCCATGACTTTGGCACACTGCTTGACTAATGATTTATTAAATATGATAGACAATGGCTCGTAAAGCTCCTCTTTGCATTCTTTAAGCACCCTGGTGCTAAAGTGCGAGTCAGAAAAATGTACTTATGAAGATTTTCAAGTAGTTCACTTAGGTCTCACTAGATGTCACTAGGGCTTTTTGTTTGGCCAATCAGAGAGAAGGTAACATTTTTCATCTTACAACTGTAGCCAACGACAACGCTGGTATATCGGAGCTTATCTGTGATCACTTGCCACTTATTTACGTCGAATTTTCTTATAAAATTAGCATATTTCGAAGTAAAACTATGTTTTTTGAATTTCTACAGTCAGCACCGACATTGTAGTAAACAAATATGTTACATTTTTTGTTTGCCTTCGTAATTCTAAGAGATACTGTGTAGCTGTCCTTGTTGCTCCCAAAATTTGAGAAGCGATTGTATATATTTACGTATATATTTAACTAAATTTACTAGAGGGCCACTAACTATCTAGTGGCGTCGACGAGGACAAAAAGTCGAGGGCCTTTTAAGTCCCGCCTATTCTCCTAATGATATTTTCTAGCTGGGTTTTGGCATTTACGGCTAAGCAGCGGGTAGGCAGTTCCATGGGTTTATAACCCTCTGGGTGAAAAAACTTCTGTTTTCGGTCCTACTTGAGAAGACATACTCTCCAACACTATATCTGTGATTGCCCTGTTATCAGTGACTTCATACCAAATAGTATGAGGTACTTTGAACTCTGTAATTACTTCATACACTCAGGAATATTGGAAGATATTCTTGTGCTGCACCCAGATTTTGCTAGTGGAGGCTAATAGATCAGCTTTACATTTCTTGTTCTCTCCTGATTCCATGTATGACTGGCCGTCCTGTGAGGTGAGGATGTTGGATGAACTTGTAGCAGGTTTTTTATCTACACTGTGTGGTCCTTCCTACAGAATAGGGAAGCAGCACATTGCGGTGTATACCTAAGCTTGTTAAAAAACTACATTGTTTGAGATGAGTCTTGTACAAACTGGTAAGAGTAATTATAATATAATGTTACATGATTCAGAGTTTACCTCTTGTGAAAATCGTGAAGTTGTTGTTTAATCAGAGTTGATTAGTTTTTTGTATTGAGGCTGGTATTTTTTCCCCTGATTCCATGTATGACTAACCATCCTGTAAGACGGGAGTACAGTATTACATGAACTTATAGCTAGTTTTTTTTATCTACACTGTGTAATCTTTCATATAGAATAGGGTAGCAGCACTTTGCTGTGTATACCTAAGCTTTTTAATAAAACAAATCAGTAATAAAGGTTTTAAATTATAGTTTTTATTATTATCAGTATTATCTTTATTAAATCATGTTAACCATGGATCATTAAGATCTCTTGTAGCCTGAGAATGTACAACAGTTTTATGATGACCTCGTGAATAAGTTAAGAGGTCATCATATATAATGGCCATCATATATATGGCCATCAATAATATGAGGCCATCATAAATAGTGAGTCACACCAAACAAAAAGACGTACTTGCAAGCAGGTCAGACACAACCAGTACTATGATGATGCTAAACTGAAACAACTTCAATCAATTGCTAGACAAACGTGTAAAGCATATAAAGTTTAGAACTCCTCAAATGTTAAAACTGTTTCAAGCCGCGCTTGAACAGCGGCAAGGGAGAGAATGACTGAATTCAGACAAAATGAATGGGAGGATTTTGTTAGTGGACTTAACCTGCATATTCCCCTGGGCAAAACCTGGAAAGGCATAAACAAAATTATTGGTAAATATAATAGACAAGTTTCACACCCAAACCCGCTACAAAAAGCCAATCAGTTAATTACAAAATGGGCTCAGATTTCCAGCTTTGGAATGTTACCAGCTAGCACTAGGGAGAAATTGCAGGCGAGGTCCACAGACAGAAATGCTCTCATAAATTTCATGTTGAGCAAGCAACATGATGAATGTGATGTTCCATATACAGATTATGAGTTGGATGCAGCCCTCTCCAGGGGCAGTAGCACTGCTCCTGGTGAGGACTGTATCACGTATGATATTCTAAGACTCCTACATTGTGTACCCGGTAATCCATTATTGGTATTGTTTAATGGGAGTTATGTCACCGGGCAGCTGCCAGTATCATGGACCACCAGTTTTACTGTACCTATACCAAAGCCTGGCCAACCTTATGCTTTTCGTCCCATCTCACTGACCAGTTGCATGTGTAGAACCTTTGAGAGAATGGTGCTTAATAGATTATTGTATAGAGTTAATGTGCACATGTCACCTGATTATGAACGGTTTCACACATGGTAAAATTGTACACAACTTTATCACAACCTTTCTCACTGTTAAAGGAGATAAGAGGTACAAGTACACAACATTTTTTTTATTTAAAAATTGCCTTTGATATTGATAATAGGGAAGTGATTATGTATGAATTAGCGAGAATTGATATAAGTGGACAATAATTACAGTGGATACGGGGCTATCTTACCAACCGGAAGTCATCTGCACAGTTCCAAGGCTACAAAAGTGAAACTAAATTAATGCAACTAGGCACCCCACAAGGAGGAGTACTAAGTCCTACCTTGTTTAATGTTCTAATTAATGCCTTACTAAAATCAATCCCAACTAGTCCGGCAAACGTCACTATCAGCTATGCAGATAACACCCTTGTATATACTAAAACCCACCACGAAATGCAAACAATTCTAAATTGTATACATACAGCTTGTGAGAGCCTTGGTCTTGTAATCAACGCTGCTAAAACTAAGGTATATAACAGACAAATTGTCAACTGCAAAAGTGGACCACGAAAACTTAAGATAGATAATATACCAAAAGACTATGTCTCTTCTTTCAAATACCTTGGTGTCTCTGTCCCTTGTACCTCAACTGCAGTCAATAAGTTACATAAACTATGTAGAGACAGACTCAAGTCTCTCAGAACTGTAGTGGGGTACAGCCCTAAATACAGTGTTAATATTAGAATGGCAAATGTGATGTACTTACCATATATAAGGTTTCTGATAGACTATCATGCACCAGCTTTAGTCCTGCAAAATGACAAAGGTATTGATAGACTGGAAACAATGCAAAATGAAGCACTCAGAATTATACTTGGCTGTCCTATATTTACCAAAGTTCTCAACATGCGGAAAGAATTAAATATATTTAGCATTCGAGATAGAATAGTGGAAATTAATCATATGATGGGACTAAAGCTTCAGCATGATGACAAAAACAAGATTGTGTCAGTCGAACTGTTAGAACACATATGAAATGAAACCAGCGAGTCTAAATGATTCAAATAACAGCCACGCATATTAAAATGATCGGACTGCACGATGTATATACAGATGAAAGGGTTCAGCACTTCCTTCCACCCTGGCAGATAGTACCTTTTGACATCCTGACCCCTGCATACCCCACCAAGAAACTAATCACAAACAACCCTCATGCTCAGCTTGCTGCTAAATAAAGCACCATAGAACACATTCACAATATACAAACTAAAAACAACATAGCACAGACCATATACACGGACGGATCACTCAATACAGCTACAGGGAGGGCAGGAAGTGCTGTTATTGCTCATCAGCCCGATAGAAGCACATTACAAAGGACTATAAGAATTAGTAACTGGGCGTCCACAATGCAAGCCGAGTTGGTAGCAATACTGGAAGCACTTGAAATTATTGAAAACACTGAAGTAGACAGCTTAATTATTTCCAACTCCCTTTCTTCACTACTAGCAATAAACAGTTTGCAATGAAGTAATAACGTTCTTGTCTCAGAAGCTAGACGTAGATATATAAGCATATTTAGCAAGAGGGTAAATATAAAAATGTTGTGGATTCCTTCTCACATTGGCCTGCAGGAACATGACAAAGTTGACGCCCTTGCTAAGGCTGCAGTAAATAAAGTCAGTATTGAACGGAATCTTGAGTTATCAAATAGGTCCCTTGAAAGTGTCATTAGACGTGAACTCCTGGATGGATATGAAGAAAGTAGAAAAGTGCAAACTGGAACTAGCAGGTCCATTGTGTATCACAATGAAATGTGTGATACACAAGTATCACAAGCCATACACAAGTAAAACATGTGTATGGGGCAAGTAACAAAGTCAGTAGACTAACAGATGCTGTCACAGCTCGAATCAGACTTGGCTACAAGTATCTCTGGCAATTCGGCTTGTATAGGGATCTAGATGAAGTAAAGTGTGTGGACAAAGACAGGGACACACACACTCGAATACTATATCTTGGATTGTAGTAAGACTGAGCCATTTAGAGTTAAATCTAAGCTCACTCTTTATGATATGGCAACCTATTTTATTACCAAGGATAAAATAACTGAAATCCTTGCACTGTACCCACATGAGATTAAGAATCAAGTAGTGTATTGTGAAGACTAATAATAAACAGCAGCTCCCCAATGACTCTTTTAATATCTCCATTGTTCAAACAATTATGTACTAGCGATAAGACCTACAATTAATGTATAATGACCTACTGTAAATATTGAAATTATCCTCTTGTCTTCTTGAAATAGAACATTCAATGTAACTAGCTGACATGTAACTATAAGGTGTGAATGATAGATGAAATTGTTTATGTAATAATTTAAGATGAGGTCTGATAAAGACCTTTTTTGCCCTCTATAATGCTTTTTGCGCTACCGCTCACAGGGTGAGTATGGGGGTGCACAATAAACTAGCCGCCTTCGGCGGCTGCATTCAAAATCTTGTTGATATGTAATAGTCATATTTCTTTGTATCATTCATTAAACTGTTCATTATGTCTGAATTTTTCACTTCTTTGGATATACAGTACAAATGATAGCTTAAACAACCCATAAATATTTGTTGCATTATATTTTTGTATTTATATAACTGGATTAATATTTTACAGCTAACAGGATTTATTTTACTCACAGGTGCATTATTTGTTAAAAAAAATCAGGTTTATTGTTACACACAATGCTACTAAATAGCCTTCCCAGGTTGGTGCCTTCTTTTGATAATTTCTTACTTATTGTTACACACAGCCAAATTGTGTAACAGGAAGAGGTCTTGGACTCCTGCTTCCCCCCCCCCCCCTCTCTTTTTTTAACAGGCCATAATAGTATATATTGTCATAATTATAGGCCTAAGTATTAAATGACAAAAGTTTTAGAAGTTTTTACCCTTACCTAACTAACATCATTTGTGCAGCATATTTTTCTTTTATGTCTCACCTAGATTTAATTTCAAAATAAAACCAAGCAAAATAAATTAAAAATGGGTATGTATAGCTAAGGTACACCCCTAGCTATACTTATTGCTAGGTGAACAGGGGCATTTGGTGATAGTAAATGCTCCCACCAACCCGGGATCATCATCTTCTCTCATATTTTATGTTCACCAGTGTTTATTTACTTAATAACTACTGGTATAATACCTTGCTATTATAAAACTAATTCTAATATCATAAAATACTTATTTACTACAAGTTTCAAGCAGAGAATACATATGTAGCTAACACAAAGGTCTCTTGTTGATGAGACTCGACAGTTAAAAAGTTTGTTTATAATAAAATCGATCCTCCGTGTTGTGTAGTAGAGAAAAATTGAGTTATATCCAGTTTAAGTAAAGCTATGAGTGGTCGAGGAGCAACCTTAGTGCAACAGTGTGTACTTACGAAGATTTTGATACATAACGCCTACCTGAATACCGGCATAGCCGCTACGAAGGTGCTAAGAAGGAAAACGTTTATAAGTACATATGTAACTGCTTCATGACTCTGGCCCCTGGGGATTTGTGTGGTTTGAGTTTCACTGTTTGTTTAGTAAAATCATCCCTGGTCAACCTGTCCTCGTCGCCACCCACATAGACTTGTTCGGCTGAAGGCATAGTGTTAAGTTCCTCTTTAGTAAATACAGACATTAAATATTTATTAAAAATACTACTCATAGTATTTTGAGCTTTTGGTTGAATGAGCATTTTAATGGGGGACAGGAAGGGGTCATGGTAAGGGGGAGGGTTTCTATGGGGAGGAAGATGGGGGATGTTGTCCTCTCATCTGGGGTTGCTGGGGTGCTGGTTGGAAGCTTCCCACTCCTCTCCGGGGCTGTTGAGTTGGGGTATGTGGTTTTCTGGTTCTCTCATCTTCCCCTGTGCTTCCTTCTTGTTTCTGCTGCCATTACTCTCTGTTCCCTCTTCATGTTCTTCTGGAGGAATACTTTCCTGTGACCACCCACATGGTACAGATGGCTTTTCCTTTCTAGAATTACCTCCTTTGCTGAGATTTTTATCAGGAGATCTCTGTCCTTGTTGTACAAGCCTAGCCTGAAAACCTTCTCTATGCTTCGTGTAGCCCCTTCCATCTGTAACCCCTACAGGATCGCTCTCACTTCCTCATTGTCCTTACCAATCCATTCAGTCTTACTGGAGCCTTCCTGTTCTTTTATGCCCACTACTACCGCTGATCTTTTCCTCTCCAGCAGCTAACTAGTAACCTTGCTGCTTTCTGCGAGGTAGCTGCTTTCATGGCTACCTCCTTCACTGGTGACATTGCTTCTAGACTCTTTCTAAGTATTTCATCAAATGATGTTTGTACAGTGGCAGTCTCTTCCATTTATGCATTTCCATCTTCTCTTAGAATGATTATCTGAAGCTGAGCCTGAGTATTGTTCTCTTTGAGCCTTCTTATCTCCTCGTTTGCTGGTAACAGCTCGTTAGCAGTGTGGGTGTGTGTGTGTGTACTCACCTAGTTGTATTCACCTAGTTGTGCTTGCGGGGGTTGAGCTTTGTCTCTTTGGTCCCGCCTCTCAACTGTCAATCAACTGGTGTACAGATTCCTGAGCCTACTGGGCTCTATTATATCTACATTTGAAATTGTGTATGGAGTCAGCCTCCACCACATCACTGCCTAATGCATTCCATCCGTTAACTACTCTGACACTGAAAAAGTTCCTTCTAACGTCTCCGTGTCTCATGTGGGTACTCAGTTTCCACCTGTGTCCCCTTGTTCGCGTCCCACCAGTGTTGAATAGTTTATCCTTGTTTATCCGGTCGATTCCTCTGAGGATTTTGTAGGTTGTGATCATGTCTCCCCTTACTCTTCTGTCTTCCAGTGTCGTATGTGTGTGTGTGTGTGTGTGTGTGTGTGTGTGGGTGTGTGTGTGTGTGTGTGTGTGTGTGTGTGTGTGTGTGTGTGTGTGTGTGTGTGTGTGTGTGTGTGTGTGTGTGTGTGTGTGTGTGTGTGTGTGTGTGTGTGTGTGTGTGTGTATGTGTGTGTGTGTGTGTTTTCTTCTAGTACTCACCTAGTTGTGTTTGCAAGACCTAACCATCGGCTCTTTGGTTAAACCTCTCAACTGTCAATCAGCTGGTGTCCAGATTCCTGAGCCTACTGGGCTCTATCATATCTACATTTGAAACTGTGTATGGAGTTTACCTCCACCACATAACTGCCTAATGCATTCGATTTGTAAACTTCCCTTACACTTAAAAAAATTCTTTCTAATGTCTCGGTGGCACATTTGGGTAACCAGTTTCCACCTTTGTCTCCTTATGCGTGTTCCACTTGTGCTAAGTAGTTTTAATATGATGTATCAATGATAAAATGACTAGGGCGCAAGCTTGGGAGTATAAAGTAAGCGGGTTCGAATCCTTCACATTCTCTTACTGATTTCCTCATTGATAAATCAAGTTAATATGAATTCTTTGTACATTATAATAATAATAATAATAATAATAATAATAATAATAATAATAATAATAATAATAATAATAATAATAATAATAATAATAATAATGTTATTATTATTATTAAAACAAAAACATCAACATCAGTAGACGCCACGAAGAGGATTCGAACCCATTTGCTAAGAACTCCCAGACACGCTCTAGACCACTACACCACGACTTGATTAAAAGCAATGCAACCTGGAATTCAACTGCGACCTCTAGGGTTCCTTAGGTTTCCGGTGATGCCTAATCTTAGTAGTATGCAATGCCCCCAATACTATTTTATTACATATATTATTATTATTATTATTATTATTATTATTTGAACAAATCCACGAGGGCCTTGATGAGGGTTCGAACCTATGCATTGAACGTTCCCAGACATGCTCTTGTCAACTATACCAGACATGGTAAAAAAAATTGCAACCCGGAGTGCTACTGCACCCACAAGGAACCCGAGGCTTCCACTGATGCCTAACCGGGGTTTCACACAATTCCTCCATTTACCCACAGGTTGCAATTCTTTGACCATGTCTTGGTACAGTTTACTAGAGCGCATCTGGGAGCACTTAGCACATAGGTTCGAACCCTCATCAAAGCCCTTGTGGATTTGTTCATTTGATATTTCACGTTAATGTGATTTTTGTGTGCACTGTTATTATTATTATTGAGAAAATCAACTCGAGCTCTGAGGTGTCTCGAACCCGCTACCAAGAAACTTTCAGCCACTTACCTTCCCACTGTACCATCCTGACTTGGTAGAAGCTATACAACCGGGACTCTTATGATATCTTTTACCATTATATTATATTCATTACCATTATCAATTGATTTTCACATTATTATTAATGGTATCGTTTCTTTTATGAATATTAACTCTGAGAGTTCCCTGTTGAGACCCTGTAAAGGTTCAGGGGGGACCAAAACGTCGGACATTTATTTAACTTCATGTGCGTGTGTTATCTTGTTGAGTTCAGCTTCGTTATTGTGAGGTTAAGTATGTTTTAATTATACCTCTTAATTACAGAATTACTCTTTCCAGTTATTAGTATTAACTTTCCTAGTTATCTGTTTTAACCTTTCTAGATATTTCTATCTACCGTCCTACTCATTGCTATTAACGTTCCTAGTTATCATTATTAACCTTCTTAATTATAATTAATAACCTTTCTAGTTATTTTAATAACCTTTTAATTTTGTCATCAATAGTATTAACCTTCCAGGTAATCGGTTTTTATTGCTTTAAGTTATCACAATTAACTTTCCTAGTTATCACTATTAACCCTTGTAGAATTACTATTAACTATCCTAGTCTTTACTAAAACACTTCCTAGCTATTATAAACCACAATTATGGCACAAACGTCTAATTAAGGTATGAATTAACATCAACTTTAAATGTTTATGTAATCAATGAGAACTGAAAACTATAAGAGAGGCGATATTTTATCGGACTCAGATATTGAGCCAATCGCAGCCCGCCAAGATTTCGAAAGCCCCACAAAATAGTGTAATTAACCAATCACAATTCACGCAAATGGATTAGTTGAATTAAATTAAAGAAATTCGACAATAGAAATCTATGACGCAGAGTAAAATGCCCGCTGGCTGGGACTGGCCAATCAGCGGCGAGAACCTCGCCCCAGTCAGAGGAACAAAGGAACTCTGGCGGTATAATCAATACTGAGGTGGACACGCCTGGCATTTTTTTTTTTTAATTTTGCCCCGAGGGGCGAGTTTATTGGGAAGCGCCACTCATCTTGTGAGTGGACACACCGCCATAGCAGCATGTACTACACTCCCCAATAGGAAGAAAACCCGCTGGGTTGTGCAAGTGCCATGAGCTGCCCCACTGGCGCGGTCAGAGAGGCAGCGCCGCACTCTCTCTCTCTCTCTGCTTCACTTGTATACATGTTATCAGCATTATATTTTATAGACATCCAACTGAGGCCAAAGGTTTACCTAATATAATAAGCAATTTTATATATTAAAAAAATGGAAACTTGATAATTAGTATTGCATTACTCATCTTGATAAAATATATTATTAATTAGAAATGTTCAAAATTAATTTATATTATGACTCAAAATAATTAGTATTTGTTGGATTTAAGACCTATGAACATCAGGAGAGTTATTAACGCCACTGCAAGATCTTTCTTGCTCTTACTATAGTTCTGAACATAGTCTAAGACTAATGTAAACTTTTGGTGTACTTACGCGGAGAAAAACGGAAATCTTCTCGGTGTACATATCCTTGCACGTCTGGGGGTGTGAGAGTTGAGACTGTTAACCACAGTTTCGCAGTTATCTTGCCTGAGCGCCGTCATGCGCTCCTTCTCCTTGGGTAGAGGAGGTCCAGAGCTAGCTTTGAAAGTATCATGGACGCCTTCGGTAGGTCTCTCTGGAAGAACCCAAGCATCCCTGCCATATAGTTACTCCATATGCAGGTCCAGCTCTTCTGCCAGTGGGTTTCAAAGTACAAAGTTTAGACTCATTGTGACGTACATGGTGTTTGTTAGTTGTCATCATATTCTGGCTCTCGGGGTGGTATGGGGTCGACGTAAAGCGTCAACGAACATCTAAATGTTATGTACAAGCTCGTTAAAGGTGGCAACTGTGGAGGGATCATATGTGGTGTTCCACTCTGGCACATGAGCAAAGGCGCTAATACCAGCCACATATCACAGCCTCAGCCTCTACACGGAACTAACGTGTTAGTCGAGGCTTGGCCAACCACCTTTAGCTTCAATAATCTTCCCCACTGAAACACAATTATGCAAGAATGTATGGCTCATGGATGTCTTGTGGAGTGGCTCGTTGACTTCATGTTCCACAAGGAAGATGAATGCAACGAATTGCATCCATATTCAGACGATGAGTCAAAAATAACGCGGCTGAAGATATGAGAAAAGGAAGGAGGGAATTAAATTCGAATTTAACTTTGAAATTGATTGAAAGAGCCAGATTGTTAAGAGAGGAGAGGAAAGGCTGGAAAAGACTAGGGTTATGAGATCATGAGGACATACGCATTGATTATGGTCAAGGACGGACCGAAACATCATTTCTTCATCTCCTGGTGTATGGTTTAGTTGTCAATGCAACACGCTAATTATTGAATTTAATTTACTATCGGCCCTGAACAAAGAGACAGCCACATTCCCCGGTGAGGATGGTATTACTTATGTCCTATTTCGTTTGCTTCCTTTAGTATCAGGAAATCCCCTTCTTGAGCTATATAATGTGATCTGGGGAACTTTCTATCTCATAAACCAACAGAATTGGAATATATTCTAACAGAAGTCTCCGTGGTGTAGTGGTTAGACACTCGCCTGGCGTTCCGCGAGCGCTTTGTCATGGGTTCGTATCCTGGCCGGGGAGGATTTACTGGGCGCAAATCCTTAAATGTAGCCTCTGTTTAACGCAACAGTAAAATGTGTACTTGGTTGTAACAACGGTTCTTCGCGGCGGGGATCGTATTCCAGGGACCTGCCCGAAACGCTACGCGTACTGGTGGCTGTACAAGAATGTAACAACTCTTGTATATATCTAAAAAAAAAAAAAAGTGGAATGTTTTCCAACAGAATTGAAAATGATTATTCCATTTCCCAGGCATAACGAAGAGAATATTTTCTGTTCAATTTCCCTTGCTAATTGGCTTAAAAGCACATTCAAGACAATGGTCCTAAACCTTCAACTCCATAGAATAAAACCCATGTTATCCCCCAGATATATGGCGTAGTGCATGGAAGGAGTGTGCATCATTGCATTACCACCTTCCTTTACCTGCACACTGAAAATTTATATACAACCTCTAGATTTCAAATCTGCCACACTTCAGCCCCGCTCCTCTGCCAGGTGAGTCCACTACGGGCTCTCCATAGCCCGTGCTACTTACAACTTTTTGTTCCCATTAGCTGAATCTTAAACAACAACAACAATCCAAATCTGCCTTTCGTATTGCAAACCGATATGTCCTTTAAAGAATGATAATTGGTGGACTTTATTTTTTAGGATTAGAGGTTACTTATCCAACAGGAAATCATCTGTATTGTTCGAGGGACAAAGGAGTGTATCAAGAAACTTCCAACTAGGCACTCCACAGGAAGGTATTCTCAGACCATTCTTATTTATTATATTAATAAATGAGCTACTAAACTCTTGTCTTGCAAACCTAACAAACACATTAACTATGCGGATTATATAATGCTAAATACCACTGGGTATATAAACACAGAAGACACTCCTAACTCTGTATTAGACTCACGTTAGGAGCAAGGTTTAGTAATCAGAGCAGGGAAACAAAGATACTAAATCAGAGCCCATGCAGGCAGGGTGGAACTCAAAGTGCAACTATAAGATGGCTCCCAGCTTGACTACATAAAGAGATTCAAATACTTTGGCTTTTAGGTCCCAACGCAATATTCTATTGTAATCAAACTTGGTCGTTAATATACGAAGCGGCTCAGAGCTCTCAGGGCACGTAGTTCTGATCACCAGGCTATTAAACACTCGTAATAAAGGAGGATCTCAAAGACACGCAACCGGTATCCAACTGAAACTGAACTTTCCCTGGGGTGCCATTTGAGCATGAAAGTCTTAGGCGATCCCCGCCCAAATTATATAAATTGCTTACAACAATAAACGTGGATAATAACACTTCATTCACCTTGGCTATCGAATCCTCGAACCACCGAACACTAGAAAGGGGTTGCCAGTAGCCCCAACGAGTAGCATGGTGGTTAGAGCTACTGGCTACCGCGCTTGCGGTCGGTGTTTCGAGGCTCCAACTTCCCAGGTAAATGAAGTGTTATTTTCTACGTTTGTTGTGGTTAGTAAGTTACATGACTGCGGCATGACCAACTAATACCTTGATGCTCAAGTAGCACTCCAGAGAAGGTCTAAAGCGGCTTTTGTATACCAGTTGTAAAGAATAAATACATGATGTACATCTTTTGGTTAAATACACATGTGACAGTCGAAGGAACGCAGGATGAGGTGAAGGGGCAATCAAACATAAGGTAAGGGAATAGCGACAATTAACGTAGAAAAAGAATTGGAATGGCCAATCACACATTGGGTTTGCAGTGGTGGGCGTGGAGACCTTGGTAGAGACGTCATTAGCCAGTGATGTTTGGAAGTCTGGGTCTGAGTGCTGGAAAGGAAGCAAAGTCATTATTCTGTACATTTAAGGTGAGTCTTTTTTCTCGTATATAATTAGCTTCAATGATTTGCAATCATCTTTAATGAGTGGTAGAGTCTAGTATTTTTGTATTATCCACTATTAAGCTCTTAGTAAGTCTCCTGATATATACACTTTTCATATGGTTTCTAGGGTGCACCAATTTGTAGATGGCAGGTCAGTCTTCTCGAAAGCTTTGTGGTGGTCATACCAATGATTATCTTGAGGTTATCCTGAGATGATTTCGGGGTTTTAGTGTCCTCGCGGCCCGGTCCTCGACCAGGCCTCCACCCCCAAGAAGCAGCCCGTGACAACTGACTAACACCCAGGTACCTATTTACTGCTAAGTAACAGGAGCATAGGGTGAAAGAAACTCTGCCCATTGTTTCTCGCCGGCGCCTGGGATCGAACCCAGGACCACAGGATCACAAGTCCAGCGTGCTGTCCGCTCGGCCGACCGGCTCCTATTATATACAGGGGCGTGTAAATTAGTATATCATGTTTACTTTTTGGAGAGGGTTGAATTGTTTATTGTGGCTGTTCTTACGTATAGCCCGAAACGCTGTGCGAATTCGTGGCTTTATGTATTATATGTACTTGCTCTATCTATAAATCCAACATTATGTTTGTAACTCATCTATGTATGTACTTTTACCTGAATAACCATTTTGATTTGGATTTATTAAATCTGCAGTCCTTTTTGCTTTGTATTAAATAATGAATTCCTATCTTTGGTCTGGGACTGTCGGTTTCACTCCATTGGACATTATTTTTTTATTATTCTTTCCTCCGATGTCTATTATGAACTCGGAGTGGATTTTTAATAGAGATTTATGGAAGGGAATACTTGCTGTTGCGATTGTTGTTCTCTGTTGTACCATTTGTCGATACATCTTCTGATATGGATGTAGAATTCTCCATTTGTATATCCGTTGTATATGAATACTTGAAGGCTTCTGTCCCATTCTTAATGTATGTTATGCCAGTCAGAACACTGTGAAGGGCTCTGCGTAAATATGAGTTTATCACACTAGTCTTATATCTGTCTGGGCATTCTCTGTGCCCATTCATTCACTTTGAAGTGTTGGTGGGTTTAGTATAAACGTCCATGAAGGTGTTTTTAGGTATCTCGCGTAGACAATAAGGAAAGGGAGAAAACCATCGATTCCTGTTTCATGAGTAAAATTCAGCACTGAGTTTGGGTAAATAGATTTTGTAATCATATCAATCCCTGGAAGTCTTTCACACATGTTAAGTAGAGGCGAGGTTTTCCTGTGGTCTTGAAGATGCTATCTTCCAATGTTCCTATATTGAAGTTCGCAAAGAGAACTGCTTGTTGGAGTTGGCGACTGCTAATGGCTTTCTTTTTCAACTCAAGTTATCTCATTATTAAATAAAACCTATATCTATAGGCTATAGTTTCATTTCTTACTGCCGGGTCATGTGGGTTAATTTTAATGTTTGTATACGTGGGTAGCAGGCATAACAGTACTTTAAGCGTATTTGGTTAAAAATTACCCCATTGCATTTTCAAAACAAAAGAAATATCTAATGTATTGTAATGTAATGCAATGTACCTTTTATCTATTGTGGATACATTGTCAAATGTGGGGGATGGCCGCCAGTGAGAAGAGTTTGGGTGTGTGAAGTATTAAACAAGAATAATTACCCCTTACTCTGATAAAGGACTGTGGCTTGAGCTTTTCACAGCTTTTGAAACTGTGGAATAATCGTCAGTCTTATGCGAGTTGGGGTAAATTATGGACAGCAGCCAATTTATCTTAATTTTCTCGATATTAGTGATTAATAGTGTAGATTACTGAAAGAACATAATTTGTTTAAAGGTTGGTTTGAAAACATTTAGCTCTGCCCGGCAGTGCCAAAAATTGACGTGGGGGTTTGAATGTGGCCCTGGCACGCTTTTATCTATTTTTATTTTTACGACTCTGACCAGCCTATGGTCATCCAGTACCCCTGACCATTCATTCTGCCAATTTGTGTGTGTGTGTGTGACATCCAAATTTAAACAGATAGAAAATCCTTCTCTCTTATACCATAGATAAGAGACAGTGAAACAGAAAGACATAGACACGGCGACAGAGGCAGACAAAGAACAAGACATTCAGAAGCAGAGACAGAGACAGACATAGAGACAGAGAAAGACATAGAGACAGAGACAGACATAAAGACAGAGACAGACATAGAGACAGAGACAGACATAAAGACAGAGACAGACATAGAGACAGAGACAGACATAAAGACAGAGACAGAGACAGACATAGAGACAGAGACAGACATAAAGACAGAGACAGACATAGAGACAGAGACAGACATAAAGACAGAGAAAGACATAGAGACAGAGACAGACATAAAGACAGAGACAGAGACAGACATAGAGACAGAGACAGACATAAAGACAGAGAAAGACATAGAGACAGAGACAGACATAGAGACAGAGACAGACATAGAGACTGAGACAGACATAGAGACAGAGAAAGACATAGAGACAGAGACAGACATAGAGACAGAGACAGACATAAAGACAGAGAAAGACATAGAGACAGAGACAGACATAGAGACAGAGACAGACATAGAGACTGAGACAGACATAGAGACAGAGAAAGACATAGAGACTGAGACAGACATAGAGACTGAGACAGACATAGAGACTGAGACAGACATAGAGACTGAGACAGAGAAAGACAGAAATAGAGAGACAGATATAAAGAAGATTGATGCAAAGATAGATGGATGGATAAGTTGAAGTGGATGGATAGATACGTTGATGAAAAGATGGATAAATACATTGTTGAACAGATGGATAAGTACATGGATAGATAAATGGATCGATGAATAGATCGATAGAGGTATTGCTTGACAGAGAGTAATGGATAGCTGGATTGATGGAAGGCTAGGTGATGGATATATATATAGATAGATGAGTAGGTATATGGAGAGATGGATGTATAGATGAATGGATAGATAGATATTTGAATAGATGGACATATAGATGAAGGCATATATGGACTGATTTATACGTTGATGAGTTAAATGATAGATAAATGGATAGGTAGATAAATAGATGGACTGCTAGATGAATAAATTGATGGGCAGATGGATAGATTGATAGATGGATGGAATGAAGGATAGAATTAGATGGATAAACATTTGGAAAAATTGATGGATAGTTGAGTAGATGGACGAATAGATGAATAGATTGATAAATAAATGTATGGATAAAAAGATAATTGAATTAATAGATGGATAGATAAAATGATAGATAAATGGCTCTCTCTCGGCTGAGCACCCAGCTGCGGTGTGGCTCATCTTGTTGATGTCGTTTGCTTCACTGTGCCTCGATTGCCATCCTCCTGTGCTGTGGCAGAGTAGGCCATGGTGGCCGTACCTGTCGGCCACCACCCCACCTCAATTACACCTACATTTGGTGTGGATTGGGGTAGCAAGGCGGAGGGCCACAGCAATTCAGAGGGCGTGTGGTGTGAGACGCGTGCCAGTTGCCAGCATTGGGGTTGCTAACAGGAAGTCCCCTGCATGTGGGGCTGCTACTGCTGCGAGGTGAGCAATGTCGTGTTGTGTTGTTGCAGCACCCAGGCACTCTGCAGCAACTTGGTCTACAATGGCGCCATCCCAGCTGGATTGCTTGTAGGCTTTTGAGGATGGTGGTTGAGGTGATGGGCATGCACGAGAGGCCCACTTTGTGGCACAGCGTGTAAAATTGGGATCGTGTACGCCTGCCAGCTGATCTAAGTAGGCAAGAAGAATTTTCTTCACAGTGTTGTCGGATGCTGAGGAGGAGGACAAGAAGGCTGGTACCGCGATTTGCGTTTTTCTTGAATTCATGTTTTAAATTACAATTGTAAATATAGGAAAAGCGTCCATAATTTTATAAATTATGGTTTAGACAACGTAATAATAAATGCAGTACATAAATTCTTCATGAATATAAATGCAGAAGTAGTCCAGCTAATGTGATTATATGCATGCTCTATCAAGAATGTGTTTCCACCTGTACAACGCAACCACCAGCATGATCACTCTGAGTTTACCTGATCTGAGAATATGTCTTAAAGTGCCATTGTCTCCCCTGGTCGCTCGCATCACACCTTTCCTTCTTTTATTATCATTTTCTATTTCCGCCGACGCTACGCTCTCGCTATGTGCTAAAGGTCACTGGTAATTCTAGACTAACTTTCTACTTCCATAACACAAAGAGGAAGGGTGGCATCACTCAGAGCAGCCAATGGACTAGGAACAGCTCGTGTCGCTGTCACAGGTAATGTGCAGTGGTGTCAGTCTTAATGAATACCATCCCTTTGTGTCCCGTGGGGTCGAGCAAGTAGCTATTCTCTGATGAAGCCGAGGATCGACGGACAGTGTGTTGCACGTGTCCAGGCTAGGAGGGACGGCTCTACGGCTAGATGGGAAACCTCTGCTTACACACAAACGCTCTTTGTGTCTTTTATAATAAAAATACTACTTCCAGTAATAATACTGCAATATAATAATAATAATAATAATAATAATAATAATAATAATAATAATAATAATAATAATAATAATAATAGTAATAATAGTAATAATAATAATAATAATAATAATAATAATAATAATAATAATAATAATAATAATAATAATAATAATAATAATAAAAACAACAACAATACATGGTACAGTTGATTAGCCCGCATCTGGGAACGTTCAGGCCATAGGTTCGAACCCTCATCAAGGCCCTTGTAGATTTATTCATTTGATAAATCACGTAATTGTGTTTTATGTGTGCATTGAAGTAATACACTTGCGTCGCTTGCGTCACAGGCGCCATCAGGAGCGGATGACTGAAATTTAACCATTGACTACTTCCATCAGTACCTGTTCAGAATTTATGAGCAAGTATCCAAGCTTCTTTAGCAACTATATTATAAACCCTGCACACCACGGGGAGCCGGTCGGCCCAGCGGACAGCACACGGGACTTGTGATTTTGTGGTCCTGGGTTCGATCCCAGGCACCGGCGAGAAACAATGGGCAGAGTTTCTTTCACCCTATGCCCCGGTTACCTAGCGGTAAAATAGGTACCTGGGTGTTAGCTGTCACGGGCTGCTTCCTGGGGGTGGAGGCCTGGTCGAGGACCGGGCCGCGGGGACACTAAAAAGCCCCGAAATCATCTCAAGATAACCTCAAGATAACCACCACAGCCAAGTCGCAAGCATAGCTACACCAGAAAAATGGAAAAGGACACTGAAAAGACTTAAGGATCACTTAACAAGACAGATTAATAAATGCCAAGATCTGTCTCAACAATCTACAGTTGATCATGGTGAACTGGAAACCTACTTTTAAGTAGCAACAAGCAATTTTGAGCAAGTCAAATGCCAGATAGAAAAGTATTAGGATGAACTTGCCAACACCAACTTAACTGTAGCAAAATTAGACGATGTTATGGCTGAACTGGCACACTACAAGGATGTACTCAAGCCTGGTTAAATTCTTTCGTCAAATTAACTGCCCTAGAGTAAGGCAACATTCACAGCTTCTCTTTACACTACACAACCACAAGTTAAACTGTTTTCAATCAGTTTACCCACATTCCTTTGGAACATCGGATGAAAGTTTGGATAACTTCTGGAATAAATTTGTTGACTTGGGGGATTCTAAATACACAATCTCTCAGATCCACCATATTCACATACCTACAGAGTCTGAAAAGGTGCTATCACATTCAACACTAAATAGTGACGGCTATGATCTTGCAGTTCAGCTCCTTAAGGATATTTATGCTGACAGAGAGAAGGCTGTTATGCACTTAGTCCAAAGATTTTTGGACTTACCTTCAACTGATGAAACAAATGACTCACTCCAAGACTTTAGATTGGAGCTTCAGTCATTATTCAAAGCACTCAGCCTTAAAGTTGATCTACATAGTAATGATTGGTAAACCTTAACAACCTCAACAAAAGCTATCGCACGACGCAAATTACCCAGTGAAACACTAGATAAGACGTGTTCCTTGCAAGACAAATGAGATCTGACAGGTCAGGAGATTACTAAAGGTTTTTGCTCTATTGTAGAACGACAGCGAGCAAATACAGATGGTAAACTAACAACAAAACCTTCGTTAACCACCCCTAATAAACCACACAGTACACGGTACAGTACACACACAGGATACACAGTAACCCAATAAAATCTACAACATCTACCTCCACTCTAAGGTAGAAACAAGACAGTGTGGGCACATATGCAGTGAGTCCCTCCAAACCTATAGTCACTTTGTCACCCAAGGCGATGATTCCCAAAGGTGCTGTAGGATGGAGAGCGTGTTTGTTCTGCCAAGAAGAGCACTCCATGTATCACTGTCCAAATTACCCTGATCGTACTACACATGTAAAACGACTCAAGGAGTTGCATAAATGCACCAGGTGCCTCAGGTCACATGACACCAGTACTTCTCCAACCAAACTGCACACCTACCACAGATGCAATAAGAGACAATACCACACAGTACTGTGTGGGGACATAAAATCAAAGTCTCCCAAAGCCAAGGTGGAGGAAGAGGCTTCCACCACAGTACAGACCAGCAAAGTACGACAGGACAGAAGTGTCCCATAGAAAAAGTCTGATAATAACACGACTTCGTCCACTGCCCAACTCATCATCAAAAACAAAAGGGCCAAGGTCAACACCCGCAGAATATTTGACCAAGGATCCCAAAAAACATTTGTCACACAGAAGGTGGCAGATGACAAAATTAAAACTTGTTAAACAGGTAAAATTAAATATATCAGGGTTCCTGACATACACAGGACCCCAAGACTACAAAGTGGTCCAACTACTAGTACTTTTAGACTGTTATGTTCAACGTGTACAGGCCACAGTAGTCAATAAAATCCCATCTGATCTATATGCTCATGTTCTAGGGACAATAGCCAAACTCCACCAAGAAATGGGAATCATGATGGCTGATAATAAAATCACGTTTGATCACCTCACAAATACTGGAATGCTTGTAGTTGCAGACTATTACCACAAATTCATCACGGGAAGTACAAAACAGCAGGGAAATGAACCAGTTGTTGTTGTTTGCAGGAGACAAATTGCTCACTGGCCCAGTATTGAGTACGAAGCAACCCACACCGGTAGACAACAAACTAGTCAACCCAGTGATGGTTGCGTGACTAGGAGAAGAACAGTCACCACTTAAATTCAGATGTATGTTTGAGGATTAATTTGATCCACTTCTACATAAATTGTGGGATCCAGTAACTTTAGGCATAGCCCCTGAGCAACCTATCCAGACGATACCTAGACATACAAACAACACCTGGACTCAGTGGTTCACAAACACAATCAATACTGGATGAGGCTACCATGGAAACTGAATCAACATCAGCTACCAGTAAATCATTTCATGGCACAAAACAAATTAGGGTCTATGATGTTGTGCTTATATAGATAACTGTAGAACCTGAAATTGTACCATGACATAATACAACAACAACTTGATAGCAAATTTATCGAAGTTGTAAATAATGATGATCCTAAGGAGGGACACTATTTGCCACACCATGCAATACTGAAAAACTCAGTTACTACCCCAATAAGGATAGTGTTTAACTGCAGTGCTAAGGCCAAACAGAACAGTGTCTCGTTGAATGACTGCCTTCAAACTGGCCCATGACTGAGACAGAGGCTGTTGTAATAACCCTACCTGCTCTTTCCTTACTCCACTCAACACCCCAGCTCAACACTGCTTGCAGCTCAGTATGACCCTCACTGAACTACAGCTAAATATTGAGATTGAAATATTAAAAGGGGGGGGGGAAAGAAGCAAGAATGAAAAAGTTATAAATTTAATTGCGACTAAATAAGACTTACACATACTCGACTGCCACCACCTCTCTGACCATTCGAATGTGTCTATTACTGATGTCCCAGGAAGGAAGAAATCAATATTCATGAACTCAAGGGGCATAATAATCTGGGTAATAATGCTAAATGCTTGGAGAGTGAATTACGTAATTTTACTTTACTTATTGAGGATTCCAGGGCTTCCAAAACCTCACGAGAACACCACATATAAAATGAATAACACAGTATTAATCAAAGGGGAACAGATAACTAAACACAAATACATTAATACACTTTATTATTTTAAGTCACATAAATTTAAATCAAATTAAGAAGTATCCTACTTTAATAAAACATTCCAAAGAGGCAAATGGAACACGGAGTGCAATTTACTTTGATGTACAAAACTCAGACAAACACATTACCGTATCCCTGCAACCGGCCCAGATGTTGAGGGCAGCCCCAGGTCCTTAAATCTGTTTCCAAGTCCCACACAAGACAAACTAACGAATATTTCCTAAACAAGCTATCAGTCGGAAACAAGCTCCGCCCACTTGTAAGTTTTGCTAGGCCCAATAAAACAACCTGCTAGGCCTCTCAAAACTCGAGCCAATGAAACCAAAATCTTACTCTAGCCCAGCCAAATACTCTGACTAGCCCTGCCCCCTAGGCCTCTTTGAAAGTTATCTTTTATTCCCGTAGACTTTTGAATCCTTCCCACGCTACAACAGGAAACCACACAGCCATATGGCCCCCAGCTACCGACGCAAAACTTGAGATCTATGGTTTATGGCACTGAATTTGTCAATGGTTAAGGCAAAGGCAGGGGAAGAAGGGAAACAAATTGGAAAGGGGTACTGGAATGGGGATTTATGATGAAGATTAGGGAATAGGGGATTAGAAGAGGACTGGCCTGAGACGGTCAGACAACTGTCCCTTGCCTACAAATGACGAGTTTATGACCGAAGGTGGTCAACAAGGGAGAGGAGAGGGGAACAAGGGAAGGAAAGGAAAACGAGGGAAAGGAAGGAAAGAAGAAGGGAAATGGAAGGGGAAAGGAGAGGGGGAAGGGAGAGAAAGGGAAAATGGGAAGGGGAAAAGTAGAAGGGGAAGGGGTAAGGGGAAAGGGGAAGGGGAGAGCTATGATCTGCACAAATTATTATACTGTAAGTTGTGCTATTAGAATTTCACATAGGGACCTATGCATACACAGCCGACATACATAAGGCATTCTTCAGGGAAGGTCTCCAAGAAGAAGACCGGAATTATACCAAGTTCCTATGGATCAACGATCCTAGTGATCCAAACAGTAAAATAATCACATACAGGTTTGCATCAGTTTTGTTTGGAGCTACTTCCTCACTTTTTCTGTTTTAAGCAACCTTAGATACACATATGAAGACGTCTAATAGTCCAAATTAAATTTCAATTATCAACAACGTATGTAGACAACTTCCAAGGAACAACCAACAGTGAGAAGGAACTGATAAATACCTCATGAGGCCACTCGAGAGTTGTTGGAGCAAACATGCCTCTCCAGTCATGGGTCTCAAAAAATACAAACTTTAAAAAGATTGAATCAGAAATTTCCAACTTCATGGTACTATAGAAGATGAAAATACTAGGAGTCGAATGGGAAACAAATTCTGATCAGTTGACCATCAAAGTGCTGGAGACAGATATCACCAATTTACCCATGAAGAAGCTATTATTCGACTCCATGGGACTATTAAGTCCCATATTCATCAAAGGGAAGTTGATCATGCAAGGATTTTGCAGGAGAAAATAGGTTGAGATGATCCTCTAACACCTGTCTTACGGGAAAAAGGCATGATTAGTAAAGGATCTAAATATTCTAGAGTCTATCATTTCCAAAAACATCATACAGGAATATCAGCCCATTAAGCTACATGTGTTTTGTGATGCCGCAGGAAAGGCTTACAGCACTGTAACCTATTTAGTGACAGATCAGACAAATCTGCTCACCTCAACATCCAGGATGGCACCGTTGAAGAAACGGTCATTTCCAAAACAAGATTTAATATAGTTCTTGTGCAACATAGTCAGTGTCAACATAGTCCCCTTCTGTTAGGAGAAAGGCTGGCTCATTATCTGACCAAAACCTTAAGTAATATCCACTTTGAAGAAACAGTAGTATGGTCAGACAATGAGGAAGTACTACAGTTGGTGAGAAATAACAATAATAAAACTCCTTACATGAGTAATCACATGCAGAAGATAAGAGTACAAACTGGGCTGGGTACAAACTCAGATATGTACCCACAAAAGAGAATCCCGCTGATTACCTCTCCAGAGACCCGACTTTAAGGAAAGTAGCCAAAACTGAGATGTGGTTTAATGAACCTCAGTGGCTAATCAGCGATCAGTGGCCCAAACAAAAGCCACAAGCCATCGTGACAATATTACTGCTCTCACTGAGAAATCACAACCACCCCAGACATTGGTAAATGACCCTACTCAGTAATCTGACTACCATAAAATAATAAGAGTTACTCATAGAGTGTGATTTCCTGAGTAAAACAGGAATCAAGCAAAAATTCCCTAGTGCTCTAAAATATTGGGTGAAAAGAGCCCAAACTGAAACTTACAGAGAAGGTTTTGAAAACCTTCGTGTAAAAATTATTATTATTCTGGGTCTCCGGATTGATCCCAGACAATTATAACCAATTACGGTGCGGGGGTCGTTTACAACATGCCACTGTAGATCTAGAAGTGAAACACCCATTGCTTCTCTCATGTAACCACATAGTAAGAAGTCTAATTGTATTACATATACACGAAAACTGCACTCTGCATGGTGGGGTACTAGATACCTTCACCTCATTGAGACAATAGTACTGGCTTCTGCAAGGTTGCCTGACTGTAAAGTTCATACAAAAATCCTGTGTGGTTTGCCGGAGATACGACGCTTGGGGTGTGTTATTATCCAGGTCCTCCACCACTCTCTAAGGAATGAGATGTCCACCTTCATTCTTTTGACACTACTGGTGTAGACTACACAGGAGCCATAACCCTAACAGGTACTAAAGACAAAGTTCTAGTGAAAGTGTACATCTGCCTATTCACCTGTGTCTCAATATGTGAAGTACATGTTGATATGATCACTGACATGAGTGCAAAAGCATTCATACAGGCCTTTCACAGGTTAGCTGCCTGACGACCCTCTCCCAAGTTGATGATCTCAGACAATGGGTTCAACTTGGTGGCAGGAAAAGCAAGCCTGAAGGAGGTCTGGAATCACCCAGTAGTACGTACTGCTCTAAATGAGCGGCAGAGCCACTGGAAATTTATACCCCTCAGAGGTCTGTGGTATGGCGGCATCTATGAGTGGATGGTGGAGACAGTCAAGCGCTGTCTAAGGAAGATCCTGCACCACCAAAAAATCAATCTCCAGGAGCTCCAACCACTGTCATGGAAATTAAATCTCGGATCAATAACCGACCGCTGACCTACCTCTCTGACGACCACTTGCAACGTGAGCCATTAGGAGGACATCTCACTCCTCTAATGTGCCTTACGTCACCTAAATTTGATTTACCTAGAATACTTATATTCAATTTTTTTAACCACCAGTCTACGGATTACAACAAATAAAAAAGTGTTTTCCATGATTGAACATAATTAATCAATTAAATCAGCTCCACCAGCCCTTTGTCAATAATTGTACACGAATTGAACCTTCCTGGTAGCGAAAGTGTTGAAGTACGTCAGAATCTCCTATCAGTCATTTGACTTTGTAAGCCAAAGGGAAGTGTTCTGTATCCCGTTGACTGTTATAATTTTTACATATGTCTCCTTATGTGTAGATTTATGTGGAACAGTTAGAGCACATGGCAAGCCATCCAAAACGGGTAGGCTTAAATTAATTATTCATAATATCTTACCCCCTGATACAACCGTCATATATTGGTTATGGTTTATTACATTGTGACTATTTAACAGGTGAAATTGCAGGGAAAAGAGACCTATTACAAATTACCAGATTTAACAAGAAGCATGCTTTGATGCCATTATAGACTGGTCCACTAGAGATTCAATTTACGCAATGTGGACGTGCCTATTGTTCACTAACCAGGCCACCTCCTACATAACACCTGAGCTGGAATATTGATGTTACTAACCCAGTTTGGAATTGCATACAAACCATTCGTAGTAAATTTCAACCAATCTGATTATTTTGATTTGTATAATATAATTAAACCTTCCAACCCATGAAGGAAATTCACTATCAGGATAAATTATAAATACAGTCCACTTTACTTTGAGGAAGAAATCAATAATAAAATATAAATAATTAAATAAATTCAATAATTAATAAATTATTAAATAAATAAAAATCCTGCTAATCGGCTTCCCCCAACACCTACACATTAGTGAACTTGCCACTAATGATGTCAGCTCCTACATATATTTTTGTTTAATTTATTTTTATTTAATTTATTTTTAAATAAATTAAATAATTAATAAATTATTAAATAAATAAAATCCTACTAATCGGCTTTCTCAACACCTACACATTATTGGGCTTGCCACTAATGATGTCAGCTCCTACATGTTAGGGGACTAGCCACTAATGATGTCAGCTCCTACATGTTAGGGGACTAGCCACTAAGGATGTTTGAACCTTCTCATTAGTGTCAGGAGTCAACCTCGAGGAAAAATCCGGAGTTGGAGCCCCTAAGGCAGTTCGTTGTTGACATCGACCTCGTTCTGGCAGCTCCTGCGACGTTGCTGGAACCATGTGTATTGGCATTTGCCTCTCTATTGGATAATTTCAGCAACGTGGAGAGGGGGGACCTGCTGCATGGGTAACAGCTTCTCCTCCATATCTACCTACCCAGGCTTTGCGCCCTGGAGAGGACACTCCAGCTTCGCCTCACAGCGTCGAACCAACACGGGAAGCGACAGTCTACCGGTTTTAAGTCTTCTGCTCGATTGGCGAAGAGTGTGACGCCAGGGGTTGCTTCTGACGGTGGGAGGGGTCATCGCGCCCCACTGGGCAGCTACCGCCCGCCTCAAGCTGGGCAAACCCCAGCCAATAAGGTGTTGCCTCGCCACGGTCCGTTAACCTCACTGGGTGCGTGGGGTTTAGGGTGAAAACTGACAAGCGGCCCGACAACTTTGCACCAAGCAATACCAAACCAAAGAAGAAAATATCAACTGCTCTAAAGCTGGGCACATGGAACGTCAGGACACTGACACCAGGTTTCTCTTTCTCTAACGACCTGCAAGAAATCAATGACGCCCGAAAAACAGCAATCATCGATAGGGAGCTGAGCAAGCTGCAGATGGATATTGTTGCTCTCCAAGAGACCAGGCTCCCGGGATCAGGATCTGTGAGAGAGAGGACCTTCTCTTTCTTCTGGCAAGGAAAACCTCCAGATGAGACCAGAGAACATGGTGTGGGATTTGCCGTCAGGAATGCACTGTTGGGACACATTATGCCACCGATGGGGGAAACCGAACGAATTCTGTCTCAGCAACTGTACTCCCAAACAGGACCAGTCAATGTAATTAGTGCATATGCACCAACCCTGACTTCTCCAGCAGAGGCAAAGGAAAAATTCTATGATGACCTCAACAGAGTCATAGCGAGAATCCCTGTAAAGGAGCCACTGTTCATCCTCGGCGACTTCAACGCCAGAGTGGGTGCCGAGCACAACATTTGGCCCACTTGCCTGGGTCAATTCGGCATAGGAAGGATGAATGAGAACGGGCAACGTCTGCTAGAACTCTGCTGCCTTCATGGTCTTTGTGTCACCAACACGTTCTTCGGCACAAAGCCTCAACACCGAGTATCTTGGAGACACCCCAGATCCAAGCACTGGCACCAGCTTGACCTGATACTTGCCAGGCGTGCAAGTCTACCCAGCGTCAAGATTACGCGTAGCTACCAGAGTGCTGTCTGTGACACCGACCACTCCCTGGTATGTAGCAGGGTCAAGATGCAACCAAAGAAGATTCATCACTCGAAAAAGGCAGGCAGACCTCGCATCGACACCACCAAGACCCGCAACCAGGACAAGGTGGAAGATTTTGCACACGTGCTCGAGGAAGCTCTCCCTGGCCCAGCTGGGGTCACTGCCTGTAAAAGATGGGAGCACCTCAGAGACACTGTGTTCAACGCTGCCATTTCCACCTTTGGCAAGAAGACCAGCAGGTCGGCAGACTGGTTCGAGGCTCACTCGGAAGAGATGACACCTGTAATCGAAGAGAAGAGAAACGCCTTGGCAGCCTACAAAGCCTGCCCAAGTCAGCGCAACTTACAGATCCTTCGGGCCGTCCGCTGCAAAGTGCAGCAGAGCGCCAGGCGATGTGCCAACAACTATTGGCTCCAGCTCTGCTCCCAGATACAGACTGCAGCGGATACAGGCAATGTAAGGGGAATGTATGACGGCATCAAGCAGGCCCTCGGCCCAATCCAGAGGAAGACCGCTCCTCTGAAATCTGCCACTGGCGAGGTGATTCAGGACCAGACACTGCAGCTGAAGCGCTGGGTCGAGCACTACTCTGAGCTATACGCCAGGGACAATGTGGTCACCGAAGATGCCCTGAGCGCCATTGAGTGTCTGCCTGTGTTAATGGAGCTCGACAGTGAACCGACCCTGGAAGAACTCAGCGATGCCCTGGACTCCCTTGCTTCTGGTAAAGCTCCTGGCAAAGATGGCATTCCTGCTGAGACCTTGAAGTGCTGCAGAGGTAGCCTGCTCATGGAGCTGCACGAAATTCTCTGCCTCTGCTGGGAAGAAGGAGAGGTGCCACAGGACATGAGGGATGCCAACATCGTCACACTGTATAAGAATAAAGGTGACAGGGGCGACTGCAACAACTACCGTGGAATCTCCCTCCTCAGTATTGTCGGAAAGCTGTTTGCTCGAGTCGCATTGAAGAGGCTCCAAGTACTTGCAGAGAGAGTCTATCCAGAATCACAATGTGGATTCAGAGCTGGCAGGTCCACCATCGACATGTTTTTTTCCCTCAGACAACTGCAGGAGAAATGCAGGGAACAGAAGCAGCCACTCTTTGTAGCCTTCATAGATCTGACGAAGGCCTTCGACCTCGTCAGCAGGGATGGCCTGTTCAAGATCCTCCCCAAGATCGGATGCCCACCCAGGCTCCTCAGCATCATCAGATCTTTCCATGAGAACATGAGGGGCACCGTGGTCTTTGATGGCCTAACATCAGACGCCTTTGACATCCGAAGTGGAGTAAAGCAGGGCTGCGTACTGGCTCCAACCCTATTCGGGATTTTCTTCACAGTTATGCTGCGGCACGCCTTCGGATCTGTCACGGAAGGCATTTACCTCCGGACCAGGTCGGATGGAAAGCTCTTTAACCTCGCCAGGCTGAGAGCCAAGACAAAGGTTCGGCTGAGGTGTCTGCGCGACTTCCTCTTTGCCGACGACGCAGCAATCACTGCCCACTCAGCTGAAGACCTCCAACGGCTCATAACCCGCTTCAGCGAGGCCTCTCAGGCTTTCGGACTCACCATCAGTCTGAAGAAAACACAAGTCATGGGACAAGGAGTGGACTCCCCACCTGACATCGGCATCTCTGATTCCAAACTGGAAGTTATTCACGACTTCGTGTACCTGGGCTCCACAATCTCTGACTCCCTCTCTCTTGATACGGAGCTAATCAAACGCATCGGTAAGGCATCTACTACCATGTCCAAACTGACAAAGAGAGTGTGGGCCAACAATAGGCTAACTGAGTATACTAAGATTCAGGTTTACAGATCCTGTGTCCTGAGCACTCTCCTTTATGGCAGTGAGTCTTGGACACTCCGCGCCCGTCAGGAAAGACGGCTGAATGCCTACCACATGCGCTGCCTTAGACACATCTTGGACATCACCTGGCAGGACAAGGTGACAAACAACAACGTCTTGGGGAGATCAAGAATCACCAGCATGTACACAATGCTGAAACAGAGACGAATGCGCTGGCTCGGGCACGTTGTGCGAATGGGCGACGGCAGGATCCCCAAGGATCTCCTGTACGGAGAGCTGAGGCAGGGAAAGCGTCCAGTAGGCAAGCCCCAGCTACGGTACAAAGACGTATGCAAAAGGGACCTGAAAGCCATGGACGTCGATCTTGCTATATGGGAGACACTGGCTGCAGACCGTTCAGCCTGGAGGCAGTCTGTTCAAAGAGGTCTCTCCAAGTTCGAGGAGTCACTTGCCAAGGAATCGGAGGCAAAGAGACAGAGAAGGAAAGCCGGTAACCAGGAAGACAGACCAGAATCGGACTTCGTTTGTGCTCGGTGTGGGAAGGACTGCCACTCTCGGATTGGCCTCATCAGTCACACCAGACGCTGCACCAGGATTGACAACTAGGGTGCAACTCCATAGTCTCCCGAGACTGAAGGATGCCTACTAATGCTTGTTCCTACATGTTAGTACCACTAATGATGTTTGCTCCTACATGGTAGTGCCACTAATAATGTCAGCTCCTACGCGTTAGTGGACTTGCTACTATAGTGATGTCAGCAACTACTCAATAGACAGATTTGCCACTATCTTGTGGGAAATTTTTACCCACCATATCTAATAATTATCTAAGAAATGTATAATTTCTATATCATATCAAAATCATATCTAAATCGTATCAAAATCATATTTGAATCATTATAGATTCATTATATAGCTTGATCCTGGATGACAATGTCACCATGGACACGTAAGCAACAGGGGCCCTTTTGATGCCTACGTGACTATGTACATAATCTCTCAAGGATCCAGAAGCTTCTAGAAGGATTTCTTAATTAAAAAACTATTGGAACATTTATTCGCTTCCGGTAGAGATTAAAAATCCAATCTTTAATAAGATTCAGTGGTACTTTCAAATACTACTTATAATCTTTATATCCTATATCTAATTATATTATAATCACATCTTATTTCAATCATACATCTAGACTGTAAAAATAATCAATCAATATTCATTGAAAGCTACCTCTCAAGGGAGGGAGGAGCATCTTGGGAGCAAGAAGCGCGCTCCAAGACGCCCCGCGGGCACTCCACGTTTGTTTACAACTCGGTGAACAAGTGACTGATCCTTAGCGAACATTTGGCTTAGGACACCTTATCTAGTTATTTTTATCGCCAGTGAATACTCTCTAGAACTGGGGGAGTACCTGGACAATATCTACAAGGAAAATCCTAGAACATTTATATAAAATAAGAGTGTATAGTGGAGATCACAGTGACAGTTTCCTCCACCTTCATTCTTAATCTTTATCCACGATCATTCTTCTGCAACTGCAGGGATAATCATGTAGCAACGCTACCAGATCATCAAACAGCAACGCTGTAACAAAATATAGTGCCTAAACTCGACAAGAGAGTTAATCAGTCTGGCAAACTTGTCAGACAGGCACCCGGCTTCAGATAAGTGTATTGAAGTTTATTACAGTAGCGTATTAATTGGCCAATTGTATGCTTGTATAACTTTAATATTCTATAAATCTGTCTGTCGGTAATAAAGCGAGGCAAAGCCTCATTCATCGGTACGTTTATTAAAATTGTAGTGTCGCTGTGAATCTTATCCAAGCACTGAACCTCGTGAGTGTCCATTGTGTCAGAAAGAATTCAGCCTCAATAAGTAAAAACCTCACAAGTGTCCATAGTGTTAGAAGAGATTCACTCAAGCTAACTGTATCATATAAATTGAATATGTCTGCATATATATTTGAATATATAAATTAAGTTATCAATTGCTTGCTTAGTTATTTTTAAGTTATCATATAAGTTCATTAAATTGAATATAATTTCTAGTACTTACTTAACAGTATTTAGACTACATTTAAGGTCATTTATTATACTTTTACAATTTAATTTGTTGTTTATAGTATAAGAATCTATTGGCTGTAAGTTATGGTGCTAGGTTAGACTATGTATGTTTAAATCCCTGATTTAAACAGAGCCAGTGTTCAGTCATACAACTGAATTTATTAAATCTTATCCTTGTATAAAATACAAGCTGATGTGAGATCCCTGTCTACAGGTGGATTGGAACTTCTATCAACTAAGTCATTCACCCCACCTGTCCCTTACAGCCCACAGTCTGTCATTAGGAAAAGAGGATCTAGGATTTACAACCCTAGCTAGAGATTTTAGTTGAATTAATTTGCAGACAGTAAATTTTTAATTTAGTTCAGTACAAGTCCCTGGTAGTCTCCTCTTATATCAATCCCAGCAGGTTTTTCCCACATATCTGACCAAACACAGGTATATATATATATATATATATATATATATATATATATATATATATATATATATATATATATATATATATATATATATATATATATATATTGTGACGGTAACGCGTTGGTGTTCGGCTGTTTAAGGCTAGGGGTATGGCCTCGTCACATAGTTATAAAAAAAAAATAGAAAAACTGGAACTTCGTCTGTGGTAAGGTAAGGAGAAGACACACAAAACACAAGTAAAACTTTAACAATGAAATTTTAATTACGTTAAATAAATCAAAACATGAAAATAATGCACAAACAAATTCTTATAATAAAATCAATGAATCAAAATAATAAGAATACTTAAATGACAAAATGAAAAGTTAAGTTAAGGCAAAATAACAAGAAGTGCAATACAACAGTAAGTGGGAGGTGCTGGAATATTGGCTTAAAGCCACCACCTCTCTCAGTACACTCTAGAGTCTAGCTGGGAGGTGTGCTGGCTACGAAAGCACGGAACATTCTGAAGACTGATGTTGGGGCGACCCCAGACATCGGGTAGTATTGGGGGGCGAGTGCAGGTGCAGCCAGACCGGCGACCAATCAGCGGAGCCGTAGCGATCAACGGGTAGTTTGGTGATTTGGGTCCGAACAGGTGGCGGGCTGCATACGTTTCTGCTCACCCTTGCAAGCCTTGCTGGTGCTGGTGTTGTTGTCGTTGTTGGACATTTCTTCCATAGTCTTTTTATATAATTGTGAAGACGTAATTTTGGAGGGAAGAGCAGGCTCAATCTCTTGAAGGAGATTATCGTCACAATATATATATATATATATATATATATATATATATGTATATATATATGTCGTACCTAGTAGCCAGAACTCACTTCTCAGCCTACTATTCAAGGCCCGATTTGCCTAATAAGCCAAGTTTTCCTGAATTAATATATTTACTATAATTTTTTTCTTATGAAATGATAAAGCAACCCTTTTCTCTATGTATGAGGTCAATTTTTTTTTATTGGAGTTAAAATTAACGTAGATATATGACCGAACCTAACCAACCCTACCTAACCTAACCTAACCTATATTTATAGGTAAGGTTAGGTTAGGTAGCCAAAAAAAGCTAGGTTAGGTTAGGTTAGGTAGGTTAGGTAGACGAAAAAACATTAATTCATGAAAACTTGGCTTATTAGGCAAATCGGGCCTTGAATAGTAGGCTGAGAAGTGCGTTCTGGCTATTAGGTACGACATATATATATATATATATATATATATATATATATATATATATATATATATATATATATATATATATATATATATATATATATATATATGTATATATATATATATATATATATATATATATATATATATATATATATATATATATATATATATATATATATATATATATATATATGTATATATATATATATATATATATATATATATATATGTCGTACCTAGTAGCCAGAACGCACTTTTATGCCTACTATGCATGGCCCGATTTGCCTTATAAGCCAAGTTTTCCTGAATTAATATATTTTCTCTATTTTTTTTCTTATGAAATGATAAAGCTACCCATTTCATTATGTATGAGGTCAATTTTTTTTTATTGGAGTTAAAATTAACGTAGATATATGACCAAACCTAACCAACCCTACCTAACCTAACCTAACCTATCTTTAGAGGTTAGGTTAGGTGAAATAGCAGAAAAAGTTAGGTTAGGTTAGGTTAGGTAGGTTAGGTTGTCGAAAAACAATTAATTCAGGAAAACTTGGCTTATTAGGCAAATCGGGCCTTGCATAGTAGGCATAAAAGTGCGTTCTGGCTACTAGGTACGACATATATATATATATATATATATATATATATATATATATATATATATATATGTCGTACCTACTAGCCAGAACTCACTTCTCAGCCTACTATGCAAGGCCCGATTTGCCTAATAAGCTAAGTTTTCATGAATTAATTGTTTTTTCGACTATCTAACCAACCTAACTTAACCTAACCTAACTTTTTCGGCTACCTAACCCAACCTAACCTATAAAGATAGGTTAGG
The DNA here is from genome assembly GCF_040958095.1 of Procambarus clarkii. Lineage (NCBI taxonomy): Eukaryota > Metazoa > Arthropoda > Malacostraca > Decapoda > Cambaridae > Procambarus > Procambarus clarkii. Next base: position 1,442,752 of record NC_091235.1, on the reverse strand, counting down.
TTAGGTTAGGTAGGGTTGGTTAGGTTCGGTCATATATCTACGTTAATTTTAACTCCAATAAAAAAAAATTGACCTCATACATACTGAAATGGGTAGCTTTATCATTTCATAAGAAAAAAATTAGAGAAAATATATTAATTCAGGAAAACTTGGCTTATTAGGCAAATCGGGCCTTGCATAGTAGGCTGAGAAGTGCGTTCTGGCTACTAGGTACGACATATATATATATATATATATATATATATATATATTGTGACGATAATCTCTTTCAAGAGAGATTGAGCCTGCTCTTCCCTACATAATTACGTCAGAATACAAGATACTATATAGAAGATACGTTCACCAAGTATCGCCAAACGTTTTGCCCAGAGAGCAAATCGTACCCTGCACACACCTGGCCACCGCCGTAACCAGCAAACTGCTCATCGACAGCCTGCCTGTTGCTGATTGGCTGGTGTCTCGTCGCACCTGCCCTCCGCCACCACCACAAGTCGATGTCTGGGCTGCAGTGCGCCAGTCTCGTCAGAATATCTCAGTGCTCCATGCAGTTGACATCTCTCGCTGGTAGACTAAGCCTTGGCTTTCGTGTACTAAGGGAGGTGGCAGCTCGAAGCCAGTATTCCAGCACTCATATTTTATTTTGCTATCACTGTAACTTACTTGTCTTAGCGTAACTTTTCATTTGCCAGTGATTATTCATGTTATTTTATTTGTTGACTTGTCCTGCATATTTTATGAGATTACCTTTATTCATGTCTTGTTTTCTAGAGTAATTAAAATTTCATTGTTTATATACTTGTGTGTGTCTTCCCATTACCTTACCACAGACGAAAGGACCAACTTTTCTCCCTATTTTTTTTTTGTCATGTGACGAGGCCCTGCCCCTAGCTTTTGAAACAGCCGAACACCAACGCTTTACCGTCACATAACGTGGGGGCCTGTCCTAGGAGCTTCACTCAGGTACTGGTGCCAAATAGTAAATTTATGGTAAGCGTATTTGGCTTTGGTAACGTAGCTTTTCACTATTTTTCATATTCAATTTTATTTTCATATGGTGCTGTGTGTATTGTGCATTCCGAGAGTAGCATATGGTGAAGGTGAGACAACTTTGGATTACGTGGTGACTGTAGGCCTCAGTCATTCTCTTAATTGGTCATCTCTCCCTCCGTGTTATTACTCGTGTTTACCATCTTTTGTCCCTAGGATATATCTCATATTTTCGGCAGATCATCATATTGGTACCCTGGTACTGTGGTCTGCCCCCGGGTCAAGTGCACCTAATCTTCTGCAATCTGACAGTAGGAGGATAAAGAGGGCCATAGTTCCTCTCGCACGAACTTTAGTTGCTGAATTGGGACCTCAGCAGCAGTTCTCGTCACCAGTTGACACCTCGCACCCCTACACGTCGGTCAGAGATGATGATATTTACATTGGTAGAGAATTAGCCTTCTTTTTCAGAGCACAAAAGTTCGCTAATTCTGTAAGTATCATATTAATTTCCGTGGGAAAAACTTGTTTATGTCCTATAGAGACTCGGCAAGGTATGCCTACATCCTTGGACTACCTATTTTACTTTTGAGGCAATTAACTGTTTCATTTGTTTTAGAAACTCAGTTTCGCTTGTTTAGTAGGATTTTCTTGCCCTTATCCTCTTACATGAGTACCGGGTACAAGATTTCCTGAGACCTTGATTTATTAATCATTTACCATCTTGAAATTAACATTAATTGTTAACGATTCCACTGGATAGGTACCAGTTGCCACGTTGTCCTGTTTCTGACATTCACTATATCACAACAGTATATTCGTTGTGCATTTATTTGCTAATTTCACCATGTTTCGTCTCCAAGCTTTCCGTACAGATCCAGCAGGTGAAATAGGGACTTTAAGTCGTGCCAAGAGGACTGAATTACAAACTCTTGCACATGAGTATCAACTAGAAGTTCCCTACCAAGCCAACAAAAATAAAATACATAACCTGTTACTGGATCATCTCTTAGAGGAAGGTAAGATAGACTCTGAAACTCACGAAACTTACTTTATTGCAGATAAAACTGATTTGGCAACGATGAAACTCAATCTAGAGCTGGCCAAGATCGAACGCGAGCAGCAAAGGAAAGCAGCTGTCATGCAAAGGGAAGCCCTCGAGCAACAAAGGGAAGCAGCTGCCATAAGAAAGGAAGAACAAGAACGTGAAATCGCCCTCAAGGAACGTGAGGATGCAATACTCCGTGAGCGGGAACGAGTACAGCTTGAAACAAAACAACGCCAATTGGAGATGCAACACGAACATGACAAACAACAAGTAACTCTGGCTATGGAATGTCGTCAACGAGAATTCGCGTTGGAAACTTCACACCTCGCTCAACGCCAGCAAGCTACCGCCAATCTTCCCGTCAGTTTCAATATATCACATGCAAGTAAGTTAATGCCACCATTCGTAGAGACAGAAGTTGATGTGTTTTTCACCACCTTTGAAACCCTTGCTAATCAACTTAGTTGGCCTGCGACCAATGGGGAACCCTTCTCAGAGTACATCTTACAGGTAGAGCTGCAGTTACGCTCAGTACTTTGGCGTCTGAGAATGACTACCAGACTCTGAAACAAGCAGTGTTGGACGCCTACCTTCTCTCCACCGAAAGTTATCGAAGGAAATTCCGTGACCACCTGAAGGCAAGTACCACTACCTTTCTCGAATTTGGTAATACCAAAAGGAGATATTTTATGAAATGGCTGGAAGCAGCACATGTCTCTACCTTTGCAGAACTCGTCAACCTCATGCTAGTTGAAGAATTCTTGAGGCGTGTGCCGCCTCCTGTCCGTCTATATTTAGCAGATAAAGAAGAAACCGACTACCTAAAGTGTGCTAAGTCGGCTGACACTTACAGCCTCATCCACCGGCTGACACCAGAACCATCTTCCAGTAAGAAGTCGTGGTACAGTTACGAGAAAGTGAGTACCGATCAAGCTGGCTCGCAATTGTACTGTAAGTATTGTAGACTCTATGGACATACCATAGATAAATGTGGTAAGTCTCAATACAAAGGAAACACCGAATCACCTAAAACCAAGCAGACTCCTCCTAAGTCCGGTAAGCCTGTGATGAATGTTGGTGTTCATGTTCATGATCTTTCTCTTTTCAGTAAACACCTGTATACTGGAACTGTCTCTACCATCGGCTCAAATCCGGAGGGACGTTTCAAACTGAAGATCTTGAGGGACACAGCGGCTCTTCAATCGATTATTTTGAAGTCGGCTGTGCCCAATATCGCCTACACCTGAGAAACTGTCTTCATCACTGACCTCACTGCTACCACTCCTTATCCTCTCGCCAGAGTCCACCTGGATTGTCCCTTCGTGACCGGAGAAGTCCAAGTCGCCATCAGGGAAAAGCCTTTTCCCATGCCTGGAGTGCAACTTCTCCTGGGCAACGACTTGGCAGAAGACCTGCAACCGACCAACCTGATCGTCATGGACAAACCCAAGGTGTGTACCTCTGTAATGGATAATCCCATCTTTGAGTATGTTCCAGCAAAGGTTCAAGAGAGTGATGAAGTTTCTCCTCCGGTTTTAGTGACCACCCGTGCACAAGCTGCACAACCACAGCCAGCTGACTCTACTACTACCGCTGTCCCTCAAGACCATCAGAAACTACCCCCGAATCTTACCACGTTGGAGTTCCGTAAGTTACAGAGGGAAGATCTTACCTTGACACCATTATTTTTCCAGGCTGAGACTCAACCTGACAGTATTCCTGGGTTCTTCCTAGAGAACGAGTTGCTCTACCGCAGATATAGACCCAGTAAACTGAAGGAAGAGGACGATTGGGCCAACGTCGAACAACTAGTGATTCCTGCCTGCGGCCCACTATTCTACACCTGGCCCACGGAGCACTCTCCCACTACGGATTTAACAAGACTTACCATGGAATCCGTCAAGACTACTACTGGCCAGGTATGGTAAATAGCGTCAAACTGTACGTCAAACAGTGTCATACATGTCAGATGGCAGGTAAACCGAACATCTCTATTCCCAGAGCACCACTGACTCCCATACAGGTGCCTGCGGAACCTTTCCACAGACTTATTATAGACTGTGTTGGTCCTTTACCTCGGACCAGTTCAGGTAACGCCTACATCTTAACCATCCTGTGTCCTACCACCAGATTCCACATAGCAGTTCCAGTAAAGAACATTACGGCTGCTACGGTTGTAAAACATTTATTGAAGATCTTCACCCAGTATGGATTTCCAAGGGAGGTTCAGAGCGACTGTGGCACCAACTTCACCAGTGATCTCTTCAAGAAGACACTGGAAGAGTTCAACATCAAACAGGTATTGTCCAGCCCCTATCATCCTGCTTCACAGGGTTCTCTTGAGCGTAGTCATCAGACTATTAAAGCACTCCTGAAGAAATTTTGTAATGAAACCTCTAAGGATTGGGATAAGCAAATCGACCTAATAATGTGTATCTATAGAAGTCTTCCCAATGAGTCCCTAGGAGTATCTCCTTATGAGATGCTCTACGGACGTAAGTGCCGTACTCCTCTCAAGGCTTTCAAAGACTCTACGTGATGCCACCTTCAGTGAGCATCAGAATGTGCCCCAGTTTCTTCAAAACCTCCAACACATTCTAGAGAGGGTCCACAGTTTTGCCCAAGATAATCTATTGAAAGCACAGGAGAGGATGAAGACTCATTACGACCAGACCAGCAAAGTAAGGAAATTTAAACCGGGAGACTTCGTACTTGCTTATTTCCCTATCCCAGGTTCTCCTTTACAAAACAGGTTTTCAGGACCCTACCGCATCAAGGAGTGCAGAAACAACCATAACTACGTTCTAGAGACTCCAGATAGGCGGCGGAAGACCCAGTTGGGCCACGTCAACCTCCTGAAGCTATATAACGGTACTCCTCCCACTGTCATGATTAATTACTCTTCATTTAAAGAGCCAAACATCCACAGTGAGACCTTCCCTGCTTCTCCTCCCGAAAGCACTGTCAAAGAGTCAGCGCTTTCTAATTCGGAAATCCTAACTGATCTTCCAAACTATTTTCAGGACAATCATAGTGCACCTCTCGTCAAGATCTTCAAAGAACATCAGGAGTTGTTCCGAGATGACCCCCAAGAGTGTAATGTTACCCAGCACGACATCCAACTGCTCCCTGACACCCGGCCGATTCGTCAACCCTTCTACCGAATCAGCCCTAGCAAGAAAGAAGTCATGCGTGCTGAGGTGCAGTACCTCTTGGATCATGGACTGGCTACACCTTGTGAGTCCCCCTGGGCCTCACCCTGTATCTTGGTGCCAAAACCCCAAGGTAAGGTGAGACTGTGTACGGATTTCCGTAAGTTAAATAATGTGACTGTCGAGGATGCATACCCCTTGCCAAGGATAGATGACATTCTTGACTCCATTGGTAATGCCCAGTACTTGTCCCAAGTGGACTTGCTTAAGGGGTATTACCAAGTGTGTCTAACAGAGCGAGCCAAAGAAATATCTGCCTTTATCACTCCCTTTGGACTTTTCAGATATGAACGCCTTCCTTTCGGACTATGTAATGCCCCGGCCACCTTTCAGAGAGCTGTCAACCGCGTCATCCAGGGCTTGGATAACACCTACGCCTATTTGGATGATATCGTCGTAGCATCCAACACCTGGAGCGAACATCTGCTCCAGCTGCAACGACTGTTCGCCAAGCTCCTGACAGCCGGCCTCACCATCAACCTGGGCAAGTCCACTTTCGCGAAAGGTAAAGTGCGTTATCTGGGTCATGTAATTGGGAGTGGCAGCCTAGCTCCGTTAGACACACACACTCAAGTCATCCAGCATTATCCACAGCCTACCACCAGGAAGCAGCTCCTGCGCTTCCTTGGTCTTGCCTCCTACTACCGTAGGTTTGTGAGAAATTTTAGTACAGTCGCCACACCATTAATCACTTTAACCAGTCCCAAGCAACGGTATAATTGGACCATGCAGCAAACCGTTGCTTTCGAAACACTCAAATTCCTCCTCTGTTCTAATCCCATTCTCGCCTCGCCAGATATCACCAAGCCTTTCGTCCTTCATGTCGACGCCAGTGGTACCGGCATCGGTGGTGTCCTGATGCAGCAACGAGGCGAGAAGGTTCTACCTGTCAGCTACTACAGCTACAAGTTGAAACCCCACCAGAGGAACTACAGCACTATTGAAAAGGAGCTACTCTCCATCGTCCTGAATCTCCAGCACTTTGCTCCATACCTACAAGGTGCCAGGTCTACCACCATCTTCTCAGACCACAATCCTCTCCGCTTCTTACATCAAGCCCAATTCCATAACCAGCGTCTTCTACGATGGGCTTTATATCTGCAAGATTTCAACCTGGAGATCCGCTATATCAAGGGTTCTGACAACATCATAGCCGACGCCCTCTCCAGAGTCTATGAAGTAGAAGCAACTCCAACTATTACTCCACCACATGAAGACGTAACTTCTTCCAGAACCGCAGGCTTCGGGGGAGAGTTGTGACGATAATCTCTTTCAAGAGAGATTGAGCCTGCTCTTCCCTTCATAATTACGTGAGAATACAAGATACTGTATAGAAGATACGTTCACCAAGTATCGCCAAACGTTTTGCCCAGAGAGCAAATCGTACCCTGCACACACCTGGCCACCGCCGTAACCAGCAAACTGCTCATAGACAGCCTGCCTGTTGCTGATTGGCTGCTGTCTCGTCGCACCTGCCCTCCGCCACCACCACAAGTCGACGTCTGGGCTGCAGTGCGCCAGTCTCGTCAGAATATCTCAGTGCTCCATGCAGTTGACATCTCTCGCTGGTAGACTAAGCCTTGGCTTTCGTGTACTAAGGGAGGTGGCAGCTCGAAGCCAGTATTCCAGCACTCATATTTTATTTTGCTATCACTGTAACTTACTTGTCTTAGCGTAACTTTTCATTTGCCAGTGATTATTCATGTTATTTTGTTTGTTGACTTGTCCTGCATATTTTATGAGATTACCTTTATTCATGTCTTGTTTTCTAGAGTAATTAAAATTTCATTGTTTATATACTTGTGTGTGTCTTCCCATTACCTTACCACAGACGAAAGGACCAACTTTTCTCCTTATTTTTTTTTGTCATGTGACGAGGCCCTGCCCCTAGCTTTTGAAACAGCCGAACACCAACGCTTTACCGTCAATATATATATATATATATATATATATATATATATATATATATATATATATATATATATATATATATGCGAACAAGCCTGAATGGTCCCCAGGACTATATGCGAATGAAAACTCACACCCCAGAAGTGACTCGAACCCATACTCCCAGAAGCAACGCAACTGGTAACTACAGGGCGCCTTAATCCGCTTGACCATCACGGCCGTCAAAAGGAAGTGATAGCCGAGGCTATTTGAGCCACTTCCCCGACGGCAACTCGGATGGTAATCTTGGGCATAGCATTTCACCAAATCACCTCATTCTTTGGGGCACACGTGAGGAACACAAATGCGAACAAGCCTGAATGGTCCCCAGGACTATATGCGAATGAAAACTCACACGCCAGAAGTGACTCGAACCCATACTCCCAGAAGCAACGCAACTGGTAACTACAGGGCGCCTTAATCCGCTTGACCATCACGGCCGTCAAAAGGAAGTGATAGCCGAGGCTATTTGAGCCACTTCCGTGACGGCAACTCGGATGGTAATCTTGGGCATAGCATTTCACCAAATCACCTCATTCTTTGGGGCACACGTGAGGAACACAAATGCGAACAAGCCTGAATGGTCCCCAGGACTATATGCGAATGAAAACTCACACCCCAGAAGTGACTCGAACCCATACTCCCAGAAGCAACGCAACTGGTAACTACAGGGCGCCTTAATCCGCTTGACCATCACGGCCGTCAAAAGGAAGTGATAGCCGAGGCTATTTGAGCCACTTCCCCGACGGCAACTCGGATGGTAATCTTGGGCATAGCATTTCACCAAATCACCTCATTCTTTGGGGCACACGTGAGGAACACAAATGCGAACAAGCCTGAATGGTCCCCAGGACTATATGCGAATGAAAACTCACACCCCAGAAGTGACTCGAACCCATACTCCCAGAAGCAACGCAACTGGTAACTACAGGGCGCCTTAATCCGCTTGACCATCACGGCCGTCAAAAGGAAGTGATAGCCGAGGCTATTTGAGCCACTTCCCCGACGGCAACTCGGATGGTAATCTTGGGCATAGCATTTCACCAAATCACCTCATTCTTTGGGGCACACGTGAGGAACACAAATGCGAACAAGCCTGAATGGTCCCCAGGACTATATGCGAATGAAAACTCACACCCCTCATTTCATTCGCATATAGTCCTGGGGACCATTCAGGCTTGTTCGCATTTGTGTTCCTCACGTGTGCCCCAAAGAATGAGGTGATTTGGTGAAGTGCTATGCCCAAGATTACCATCCGAGTTGCCGTCGGGGAAGTGGCTCAAATAGCCTCGGCTATCACTTCCTTTTGACGGCCGTGATGGTCAAGCGGATTAAGGCGCCCTGTAGTTACCAGTTGCGTTGCTTCTGGGAGTATGGGTTCGAGTCACTTCTGGGGTGTGAGTTTTCATTCGCATATAGTCCTGGGGACCATTCAGGCTTGTTCGCATTTGTGTTCCTCACGTGTGCCCCAAAGAATGAGGTGATTTGGTGAAATGCTATGCCCAAGATTACCATCCGAGTTGCCGTCGGGGAAGTGGCTCAAATAGCCTCGGCTATCACTTCCTTTTGACGGCCGTGATGGTCAAGCGGATTAAGGCGCCCTGAAGTTACCAGTTGCGTTGCTTCTGGGAGTATGGGTTCGAGTCACTTCTGGGGTGTGAGTTTTCATTCGCATATAGTCCTGGGGACCATTCAGGCTTGTTCGCATTTGTGTTCCTCACGTGTGCCCCAAAGAATGAGGTGATTTGGTGAAATGCTATGCCCAAGATTACCATCCGAGTTGCCGTCGGGGAAGTGGCTCAAATAGCCTCGGCTATCACTTCCTTTTGACGGCCGTGATGGTCAAGCGGATTAAGGCGCCCTGTAGTTACCAGTTGCGTTGCTTCTGGGAGTATGGGTTCGAGTCACTTCTGGGGTGTGAGTTTTCATTCGCATATAGTCCTGGGGACCATTCAGGCTTGTTCGCATTTGTGTTCCTCACGTGTGCCCCAAAGAATGAGGTGATTTGGTGAAATGCTATGCCCAAGATTACCATCCGAGTTGCCGTCGGGTAAGTGGCTCAAATAGCCTCGGCTATCACTTCCTTTTGACGGCCGTGATGGTCAAGCGGATTAAGGCGCCCTGTAGTTACCAGTTGCGTTGCTTCTGGGAGTATGGGTTCGAGTCACTTCTGGGGTGTGAGTTTTCATTCGCATATAGTCCTGGGGACCATTCAGGCTTGTTCGCATTTGTGTTCCTCACGTGTGCCCCAAAGAATGAGGTGATTTGGTGAAATGCTATGCCCAAGATTACCATCCGAGTTGCCGTCGGGGAAGTGGCTCAAATAGCCTCGGCTATCACTTCCTTTTGACGGCCGTGATGGTCAAGCGGATTAAGGCGCCCTGTAGTTACCAGTTGCGTTGCTTCTGGGAGTATGGGTTCGAGTCACTTCTGGGGTGTGAGTTTTCATTCATATATATATATATATATATATATATATATATATATATATATATATATATATATATATATATATATATATATATATATATATATATATATATATATATATATATATATATATATATGCGAACAAGCCTGAATGGTCCCCAGGACAATATGCAACTAAAAACTCACACCCCAGAAGTGACTCGAACCCATACTCCCAGGAGCAACGCAACTGGTATGTACAAGACGCCTTAATCCAATTGACCATCACGACCGGACAAAATGAGGTGATAGCCGAGGCTATTTGAACCACCCCACCGCCGGCACTCGGATAGTAATCTTGGGCATAGCATTTTACCAAATCACCTCATTCTTTGGGGCACACGTGAGGAACACAAATGCGAACAAGCCTGAATGGTCCCCAGGACAATATGCAACTGAAAACTCACACCCCAGAAGTGACTCGAACCCATACTCCCAGGAGCAACGCAACTGGTATGTACAAGACGCCTTAATCCACTTAACCATCACGACCGGACAAAATGAGGTGATAGCCGATGCTATTTGAACCACCCCACCGCCGGCACTCGGATAGTAATCTTGGGCATAGCATTTTACCAAATCACCTCATTCTTTGGGGCACACGTGAGGAACACAAATGCGAACAAGCCTGAATGGTCCCCAGGACAATATGCAACTGAAAACTCACACCCCAGAAGTGACTCGAACCCATACTCCCAGGAGCAACGCAACTGGTATGTACAAGACCCCTTAATCCACTTGACCATCAAGTGGATTATGCTATGCCCAAGATTACTATCCGAGTGCCGGCGGTGGGGTGGTTCAAATAGCCTCGGCTATCACCTCACTTTGTCCGGTCGTGATGGTCAAGTGGATTAAGGCGTCTTGTACATACCAGTTGCGTTGCTCCTGGGAGTATGGGTTCGAGTCACTTCTGGGGTGTGAGTTTTCAGTTGCATATTGTCCTGGGGACCATTCAGGCTTGTCCGCATTTGTGTTCCTCACGTGTGCCCCAAAGAATGAGGTGATTTGGTAAAATGCTATGCCCAAGATTACTATCCGAGTGCCGGTGGTGGGGTGGTTCAAATAGCCTCGGCTATCACCTCATTTTGTCCGGTCGTGATGGTCAAGTGGATTAAGGCGTCTTGTACATACCAGTTTCTCGATTCTTTCCTCCTTCTGCAATTCAGAATCGAGGCAATTACAGAAGCACCATACTGTCCCCCGAGCTTAAAGCGGCAGCTAAAAGCCTTCGTGAGAACAAGGAGATAGTTGTCAGGAGAGGTGACAAGTCGCCAATATATGTCATTCTTAAAAAAGACGAATATCTGGCGAAAATGAACATCATACTCTCTGACCAAACTAAGTTCCAAAGGGTAACGAAGGACACTACAGCCGAATTAAAAGCAAAGGTCAACAAACTGATCGAAACTGTGAACGCCAAGAAATCCGGACTCCACCTGCCAAAGATCATTGGGGAATTTAAACCTGGATATGCGTATGGAAATGTCAAGACACACAAGCCTGGAAACCCACTTCGGCCAATCATTAGCCAGATACCCACACCCACGTACAGACTGGCGAAGCGACTCAACGGCCTGCTGACTCCTTATGTTCCTTGCGCCTTCAGCCTGAAGTCTCCAAAGGAATTTGTTGACTTACTGCGGGGCACACGGGCCACAGGGATAAGAGCCTCGTTGGACGTAGAATCTCTGTTTACCAACGTACCTGTGGACGAGACAATCGGAATGATAGCCGACAGAGTGTATCGTGATCCAGCCTGTACTCCTCTTGACATACCAGAAAATATTCTGAGGAAACTACTCCAAGCTTGTACTAAAGAGGCACCCTTCTTGAGCCCGGATGGGCACATGTATAAGCAAGTAGATGGGGTCGCCATGGGTTCTCCCCTAGGTGTCCTGTTTGCAAACTTCTACATGGGTACCATCGAGCAAAAAGTCTTAGTCGACATGCACTTGAAACCGGCCATATACTGCAGGTATGTTGACGACATTTTTACACAGGTACCTGATGTCAGACATCTGCAGGAGCTGAAGGAGGCATTTGAGCAGAGTTCCGTGCTGCGTTTCACTTACGAGATGGAAAAGGATGTGAAGCTGCCCTTTCTAGATGTAACAGTCATGGAAAAGGGCGGAGGTTTCCACACTGCAGTCTACACTAAGGAAACAAACATAGGAATGTGCCTAAATGCCAACAGCGACTGCCCAGACAGGTACAAAAGGAGTGTTGTTAACGCATATGTCGACCGTGCTCTCAGCCACAGCTCAGAATGGAAGCAAGTCGACGAAGAACTCTGTAGGGTAAGGCAGGTCCTAGTCAATAACGGCTTCTCCAATGGTTTCGTCGAAGACATCATAAGAAGGAAAGTGAAAAGCCATGCAACCTCTGAAGAGACAACTAACACAACACCTATACCCCCTATTAGACTATTTTACAGGAACTTCTTTTCCACAGCTCATAAAACGGAGGAAAGGGTCCTGAAAGATATTGTTAATAGAAACGTTATCCCTACAGACAAAAATCAGAGGATACAACTGACGATTTACTATAAAACCAGAAAAACGGCCAGCCTACTCATGAGAAACTCTCCAGACACAAAACAGAACGCTTTAAAAGAGACTAACGTCGTCTATGCCTTCAAATGCCCTCTTGGGGACTGTAAGCTCCAAAAAACCCAGTATATAGGCAAGACAACAACATCTCTTTCTAGGCGTTTAACGATGCATAAGCAACAGGGCTCCATTAAGGAACATATAATCTCTTCCCACAACCAAACCATCGCCAGAGAAATCCTAGTAAACAACACAGAAATCATCGATAGATACAGCGATAGCAGGCGGCTTGACGTTTGCGAGGCACTACACATCAAGAAGTCAACACCAGCAATCAACAGCCAATTATTGCACAACTATATTCTACCCACCTCAAGACTCCGCTCCAATATAGAAGAATCAAGAAATATGGACCAATAGGCTTTCTACAAACACTTCTATTCAATATCCATTGTTTCGTGTTCTGTCTTGTGTTGATGAAATTAATACCCTATTAATACTCTTGTTCTGTCTTGTGTTGATGAAATTAATACCCTATTAATGCCACATCTTGTTCTGTCTTGTGTTAATGCCACATCACCCCTTCCACCTCACTCAAATGTAGATATAAAATCGGAGATGCGTAAGTTCTATTCAGTTGTGTATTTGTGAACTAAAGTCTTTGAAAATGTAATAAGTTTTACGAAACGCGCTCGTGTCGCGTCAGACTAGAAATAAAAATGAATTTTGGAGAATTGATTTTTGATTTACCTCCAACAGTGAAAAGAAATGTACGAAAGATTGAGAAAATTCGTGTTAGAATTATTAATCTTACTTTTTCGGTCATATTTAATAATATATGTCTACAGGAAAGACTGCTACCAAAATATACTAATATATATATATACATATATATATATGTATATATATGCACAGACTTGCCTATATAACTCGCAAGCTGAAGTTTATAACTTTTTAACACTCAACCCACCAGGAGACTCGAACCCTGGCCCACAGAGTGGCAGGTACACACTGTATCCATTGCACCATACTTCAAAGCCATAAGAGAGGTAGGAATTCTGGGGTATTTAACCCACAGAACTCCACTCTCTCCCAGGCAATGAGATGATGAAGGACCTCTGGTGTTCTTTGATCGAGCCCTGTTATGTGGGAAAACTCGGTGTAAATGCTCAATGCACAGACTTGCCTATATAACTCGCAAGCTGAAGTTTATAACTTTTCAACACTCAACCCACCAGGAGACTCGAACCCTGGCCCACAGAGTGGCAGGTACACACTGTATCCATTGCACCATACTTCAAAGCCATAAGAGAAGTAGGAATTCTGGGGTATTTAACCCACAGAACTCCACTCTCTCCCAGGCAATGAGATGATGAAGGACCTCTGGTGTTCTTTGATCGAGCCCTGTTATGTGGGAAAACTCAGTGTAAATGCTCAATGCACAGACTTGCCTATATAACTCGCAAGCTGAAGTTTATAACTTTTTAACACTCAACCCACCAGGAGACTCGAACCCTGGCCCACAGAGTGGCAGGTACACACTGTATCCATTGCACCATACTTCAAAGCCATAAGAGAGGTAGGAATTCTGGGGTATTTAACCCACAGAACTCCACTCTCTCTCAGGCAATGAGATGATGAAGGACCTCTGGTGTTCTTTGATCGAGCCCTGTTATGTGGGAAAACTCGGTGTAAATGCTCAATGCACAGACTTGCCTATATAACTCGCAAGCTGAAGTTTATAACTTTTTAACACTCAACCCACCAGGAGACACGAACCATGGCCCACAGAGTGGCAGGTACACACTGTATCCATTGCACCATACTTCAAAGCCATAAGAGAGGTAGGAATTCTGGGGTATTTAACCCACAGAACTCCACTCTCTCCCAGGCAATGAGATGATGAAGGACCTCTGGTGTTCTTTGATCGAGCCCTGTTATGTGGGAAAACTCGGTGTAAATGCTCAATGCACAGACTTGCCTATATAACTCGCAAGCTGAAGTTTATAACTTTTTAACACTCAACCCACCAGGAGACTCGAACCCTGGCCCACAGAGTGGCAGGTACACACTGTATCCATTGCACCATACTTTAAAGCCATAAGAGAGGTAGGAATTCTGGGGTATTTAACCCACAGAACTCCACTCTCTCCCAGGCAATGAGATGATGAAGGACCTCTGGTGTTCTTTGATCGAGCCCTGTTATGTGGGAAAACTCGGTGTAAATGCTCAATGCACAGACTTGCCTATATAACTCGCAAGCTGAAGTTTATAACTTTTTAACACTCAACCCACCAGGAGACTCGAACCCTGGCCCACAGAGTGGCAGGTACACACTGTATCCATTGCACCATACTTCAAAGCCATAAGAGAAGTAGGAATTCTGGGGTATTTAACCCACAGAACTCCACTCTCTCCCAGGCAATGAGATGATGAAGGACCTCTGGTGTTCTTTGATCGAGCCCTGTTATGTGGGAAAACTCAGTGTAAATGCTCAATGCACAGACTTGCCTATATAACTCGCAAGCTGAAGTTTATAACTTTTTAACACTCAACCCACCAGGAGACTCGAACCCTGGCCCACAGAGTGGCAGGTACACACTGTATCCATTGCACCATACTTCAAAGCCATAAGAGAGGTAGGAATTCTGGGGTATTTAACCCACAGAACTCCACTCTCTCTCAGGCAATGAGATGATGAAGGACCTCTGGTGTTCTTTGATCGAGCCCTGTTATGTGGGAAAACTCGGTGTAAATGCTCAATGCACAGACTTGCCTATATAACTCGCAAGCTGAAGTTTATAACTTTTTAACACTCAACCAACCAGGAGACACGAACCATGGCCCACAGAGTGGCAGGTACACACTGTATCCATTGCACCATACTTCAAAGCCATAAGAGAGGTAGGAATTCTGGGGTATTTAACCCACAGAACTCCACTCTCTCCCAGGCAATGAGATGATGAAGGACCTCTGGTGTTCTTTGATCGAGCCCTGTTATGTGGGAAAACTCGGTGTAAATGCTCAATGCACAGACTTGCCTATATAACTCGCAAGCTGAAGTTTATAACTTTTTAACACTCAACCCACCAGGAGACTCGAACCCTGGCCCACAGAGTGGCAGGTACACACTGTATCCATTGCACCATACTTTAAAGCCATAAGAGAGGTAGGAATTCTGGGGTATTTAACCCACAGAACTCCACTCTCTCCCAGGCAATGAGATGATGAAGGACCTCTGGTGTTCTTTGATCGAGCCCTGTTATGTGGGAAAACTCGGTGTAAATGCTCAATGCACAGACTTGCCTATATAACTCGCAAGTTGAAGTTTATAACTTTTTAACACTCAACCCACCAGGAGACTCGAACCCTGGCCCACAGAGTGGCAGGTACACACTGTATCCATTGCACCATTCTTCAAAGCCATAAGAGAGGTAGGAATTCTGGGGTATTTAACCCACAGAACTCCACTCTCTCCCAGGCAATGAGATGATGAAGGACCTCTGGTGTTCTTTGATCGAGCCCTGTTATGTGGGAAAACTCGGTGTAAATGCTCAATGCACAGACTTGCCTATATAACTCGCAAGCTGAAGTTTATAACTTTTTAACACTCAACCCACCAGGAGACTCGAACCCTGGCCCACAGAGTGGCAGGTACACACTGTATCCATTGCACCATACTTCAAAGCCATAAGAGAGGTAGGAATTCTGGGGTATTTAACCCACAGAACTCCACTCTCTCCCAGGCAATGAGATGATGAAGGACCTCTGGTGTTCTTTGATCGAGCCCTGTTATGTGGGAAAACTCGGTGTAAATGCTCAATGCACAGACTTGCCTATATAACTCGCAAGCTGAAGTTTATAACTTTTTAACACTCAACCCACCAGGAGACTCGAACCCTGGCCCACAGAGTGGCAGGTACACACTGTATCCATTGCACCATACTTCAAAGCCATAAGAGAGGTAGGAATTCTGGGGTATTTAACCCACAGAACTCCACTCTCTCCCAGGCAATGAGATGATGAAGGACCTCTGGTGTTCTTTGATCGAGCCCTGTTATGTGGGAAAACTCGGTGTAAATGCTCAATGCACAGACTTGCCTATATAACTCGCAAGCTGAAGTTTATAACTTTTTAACACTCAACCCACCAGGAGACTCGAACCCTGGCCCACAGAGTGGCAGGTACACACTGTATCCATTGCACCATACTTCAAAGCCATAAGAGAGGTAGGAATTCTGGGGTATTTAACCCACAGAACTCCACTCTCTCCCAGGCAATGAGATGATGAAGGACCTCCGGTGTTCTTTGATCGAGCCCTGTTATGTGGGAAAACTCGGTGTAAATGCTCAATGCACAGACTTGCCTATATAACTCGCAAGCTGAAGTTTATAACTTTTTAACACTCAACCTGCCACTCTGTGGGCCAGGGTTCGAGTCTCCTGGTGGGTTGAGTGTTAAAAAGTTATAAACTTCAGCTTGCGAGTTATATAGGCAAGTCTGTGCATTGAGCATTTACACCGAGTTTTCCCACATAACAGGGCTCGATCAAAGAACACCAGAGGTCCTTCATCATCTCATTGCCTGGGAGAGAGTGGAGTTCTGTGGGTTAAATACCCCAGAATTCCTACCTCTCTTATGGCTTTGAAGTATGGTGCAATGGATACAGTGTGTACCTGCCACTCTGTGGGCCAGGGTTCGAGTCTCCTGGTGGGTTGAGTGTTAAAAAGTTATAAACTTCAGCTTGCGAGTTATATAGGCAAGTCTGTGCATTGAGCATTTACACCGAGTTTTCCCACATAACAGGGCTCGATCAAAGAACACCAGAGGTCCTTCATCATCTCATTGCCTGGGAGAGAGTGGAGTTCTGTGGGTTAAATACCCCAGAATTCCTACCTCTCTTATGGCTTTGAAGTATGGTGCAATGGATACAGTGTGTACCTGCCACTTTGTGGGCCAGGGTTCGAGTCTCCTGGTGGGTTGAGTGTTAAAAAGTTATAAACTTCAGCTTGCGAGTTATATAGGCAAGTCTGTGCATTGAGCATTTACACCGAGTTTTCCCACATAACAGGGCTCGATCAAAGAACACCAGAGGTCCTTCATCATCTCATTGCCTGGGAGAGAGTGGAGTTCTGTGGGTTAAATACCCCAGAATTCCTACCTCTCTTATGGCTTTGAAGTATGGTGCAATGGATACAGTGTGTACCTGCCACTCTGTGGGCCAGGGTTCGAGTCTCCTGGTGGGTTGAGTGTTAAAAAGTTATAAACTTCAGCTTGCGAGTTATATAGGCAAGTCTGTGCATTGAGCATTTACACCGAGTTTTCCCACATAACAGGGCTCGATCAAAGAACACCAGAGGTCCTTCATCATCTCATTGCCTGGGAGAGAGTGGAGTTCTGTGGGTTAAATACCCCAGAATTCCTACCTCTCTTATGGCTTTGAAGTATGGTGCAATGGATACAGTGTGTACCTGCCACTCTGTGGGCCAGGGTTCGAGTCTCCTGGTGGGTTGAGTGTTAAAAAGTTATAAACTTCAGCTTGCGAGTTATATAGGCAAGTCTGTGCATTGAGCATTTACACCGAGTTTTCCCACATAACAGGGCTCGATCAAAGAACACCAGAGGTCCTTCATCATCTCATTGCCTGGGAGAGAGTGGAGTTCTGTGGGTTAAATACCCCAGAATTCCTACCTCTCTTATGGCTTTGAAGTATGGTGCAATGGATACAGTGTGTACCTGCCACTCTGTGGGCCAGGGTTCGAGTCTCCTGGTGGGTTGAGTGTTAAAAAGTTATGAACTTCAGCTTGCGAGTTATATAGGAAAGTCTGTGCATTGAGCATTTACACCGAGTTTTCCCACATAACAGGGCTCGATCAAAGAACACCAGAGGTCCTTCATCATCTCATTGCCTGGGAGAGAGTGGAGTTCTGTGGGTTAAATACCCCAGAATTCCTACCTCTCTTATGGCTTTGAAGTATGGTGCAATGGATACAGTGTGTACCTGCCACTCTGTGGGCCAGGGTTCGAGTCTCCTGGTGGGTTGAGTGTTAAAAAGTTATAAACTTCAGCTTGCGAGTTATATAGGCAAGTCTGTGCATTGAGCATTTACACCGAGTTTTCCCACATAACAGGGCTCGATCAAAGAACACCAGAGGTCCTTCATCATCTCATTGCCTGGGAGAGAGTGGAGTTCTGTGGGTTAAATACCCCAGAATTCCTACCTCTCTTATGGCTTTGAAGTATGGTGCAATGGATACAGTGTGTACCTGCCACTCTGTGGGCCAGGGTTCGAGTCTCCTGGTGGGTTGAGTGTTAAAAAGTTATAAACTTCAGCTTGCGAGTTATATAGGCAAGTCTGTGCATTGAGCATTTACACCGAGTTTTCCCACATAACAGGGCTCGATCAAAGAACACCAGAGGTCCTTCATCATCTCATTGCCTGGGAGAGAGTGGAGTTCTGTGGGTTAAATACCCCAGAATTCCTACCTCTCTTATGGCTTTGAAGTATGGTGCAATGGATACAGTGTGTACCTGCCACTCTGTGGGCCAGGGTTCGAGTCTCCTGGTGGGTTGAGTGTTAAAAAGTTATGAACTTCAGCTTGCGAGTTATATAGGCAAGTCTGTGCATTGAGCATTTACACCGAGTTTTCCCACATAACAGGGCTCGATCAAAGAACACCAGAGGTCCTTCATCATCTCATTGCCTGGGAGAGAGTGGAGTTCTGTGGGTTAAATACCCCAGAATTCCTACCTCTCTTATGGCTTTGAAGTATGGTGCAATGGATACAGTGTGTACCTGCCACTCTGTGGGCCAGGGTTCGAGTCTCCTGGTGGGTTGAGTGTTAAAACGTTATAAACTTCAGCTTGCGAGTTATATAGGCAAGTCTGTGCATTGAGCATTTACACCGAGTTTTCCCACATAACAGGGCTCGATCAAAGAACACCAGAGGTCCTTCATCATCTCATTGCCTGGGAGAGAGTGGAGTTCTGTGGGTTAAATACCCCAGAATTCCTACCTCTCTTATGGCTTTGAAGTATGGTGCAATGGATACATGTGTGTACCTGCCACTCTGTGGGCCAGGGTTCGAGTCTCCTGGTGGGTTGAGTGTTAAAAAGTTGTAAACTTCAGCTTGCGAGTTATATAGGCAAGTCTGTGCATTGAGCATTTACACCGAGTTTTCCCACATAACAGGGCTCGATCAAAGAACACCAGAGGTCCTTCATCATCTCATTGCCTGGGAGAGAGTGGAGTTCTGTGGGTTAAATACCCCAGAATTCCTACCTCTCTTATGGCTTTGAAGTATGGTGCAATGGATACAGTGTGTACCTGCCACTCTGTGGGCCAGGGTTCGAGTCTCCTGGTGGGTTGAGTGTTAAAAAGTTATAAACTTCAGCTTGCGAGTTATATAGGCAAGTCTGTGCATTGAGCATTTACACCGAGTTTTCCCACATAACAGGGCTCGATCAAAGAACACCAGAGGTCCTTCATCATCTCATTGCCTGGGAGAGAGTGGAGTTCTGTGGGTTAAATACCCCAGAATTCCTACCTCTCTTATGGCTTTGAAGTATGGTGCAATGGATACAGTGTGTACCTGCCACTCTGTGGGCCAGGGTTCGAGTCTCCTGGTGGGTTGAGTGTTAAAAAGTTATAAACTTCAGCTTGCGAGTTATATAGGCAAGTCTGTGCATTGAGCATTTACACCGAGTTTTCCCACATAACAGGGCTCGATCAAAGAACACCAGAGGTCCTTCATCATCTCATTGCCTGGGAGAGAGTGGAGTTCTGTGGGTTAAATACCCCAGAATTCCTACCTCTCTTATGGCTTTGAAGTATGGTGCAATGGATACAGTGTGTACCTGCCACTCTGTGGGCCAGGGTTCGAGTCTCCTGGTGGGTTGAGTGTTAAAAAGTTATAAACTTCAGCTTGCGAGTTATATAGGCAAGTCTGTGCATTGAGCATTTACACCGAGTTTTCCCACATAACAGGGCTCGATCAAAGAACACCAGAGGTGGAGAGAGATTGCTGAAATAGAGGGAATACAGAGAACATATACGGCACGCATAGACGCAATAAAGCACCTAAATTATTGGGATCGTCTCAAAGCCCTCCAAATGTACTCACTAGAAAGAAGACGAGAGAGATATCAAATAATATACACCTGGAAGATACTGGAGGGCCAAGTACCAAATCTACACAGTAAAATAACAACGTACTGGAGTGAACGACATGGAAGAAAATGTAGAATAGAACCAATGAAGAGCAGAGGTGCCATAGGCACAATCAGAGAACACTGTATTAACATCAGAGGTCCGCAGTTGTTCAACGTCCTCCCAGCAAGCATAAGAAATATTGCCGGAACAACCGTGGACATTTTCAAGAGGAAACTAGATTTATTCCTCCAACGAGTGCCGGACCAACCGGGCTGTGGTGGGTATGTGGGCCTGCGGGCCGCTCCAAGCAACAGCCTGGTGGACCAAACTCTCACAAGTCGAGCCTGGCCTCGGGCCGGGCTTGGGGAGTAGACGAACTCCCAGAACCCCATCAACCAGGTATCAACCAGGTCCTTCATCATCCCATTGCCTGGGAGAGAGTGGAGTTCTGTGGGTTAAATACCCCAGAATTCCTACCTCTCTCATGGCTTTGAAGTATGGTGCAATGGATACAGTGTGTACCTGCCACTCTGTGGGCCAGGGTTCGAGTCTCCTGGTGGGTTGAGTGTTAAAAAGTTATAAACTTCAGCTTGCGAGTTATATAGGCAAGTCTGTGCATTGAGCATTTACACCGAGTTTTCCCACATAACAGGGCTCGATCAAAGAACACCAGAGGTCCTTCATCATCTCATTGCCTGGGAGAGAGTGGAGTTCTGTGGGTTAAATACCCCAGAATTCCTACCTCTCTTATGGCTTTGAAGTATGGTGCAATGGATACAGTGTGTACCTGCCACTCTGTGGGCCAGGGTTCGAGTCTCCTGGTGGGTTGAGTGTTAAAAAGTTGTAAACTTCAGCTTGCGAGTTATATAGGCAAGTCTGTGCATTGAGCATTTACACCGAGTTTTCCCACATAACAGGGCTCGATCAAAGAACACCAGAGGTCCTTCATCATCTCATTGCCTGGGAGAGAGTGGAGTTCTGTGGGTTAAATACCCCAGAATTCCTACCTCTCTTATGGCTTTGAAGTATGGTGCAATGGATACAGTGTGTACCTGCCACTCTGTGGGCCAGGGTTCGAGTCTCCTGGTGGGTTGAGTGTTAAAAAGTTATAAACTTCAGCTTGCGAGTTATATAGGCAAGTCTGTGCATTGAGCATTTACACCGAGTTTTCCCACATAACAGGGCTCGATCAAAGAACACCAGAGGTCCTTCATCATCTCATTGCCTGGGAGAGAGTGGAGTTCTGTGGGTTAAATACCCCAGAATTCCTACCTCTCTTATGGCTTTGAAGTATGGTGCAATGGATACAGTGTGTACCTGCCACTCTGTGGGCCAGGGTTCGAGTCTCCTGGTGGGTTGAGTGTTAAAAAGTTATAAACTTCAGCTTGCGAGTTATATAGGCAAGTCTGTGCATTGAGCATTTACACCGAGTTTTCCCACATAACAGGGCTCGATCAAAGAACACCAGAGGTCCTTCATCATCTCATTGCCTGGGAGAGAGTGGAGTTCTGTGGGTTAAATACCCCAGAATTCCTACCTCTCTTATGGCTTTGAAGTATGGTGCAATGGATACAGTGTGTACCTGCCACTCTGTGGGCCAGGGTTCGAGTCTCCTGGTGGGTTGAGTGTTAAAAAGTTATAAACTTCAGCTTGCGAGTTATATAGGCAAGTCTGTGCATTGAGCATTTACACCGAGTTTTCCCACATAACAGGGCTCGATCAAAGAACACCAGAGGTCCTTCATCATCTCATTGCCTGGGAGAGAGTGGAGTTCTGTGGGTTAAATACCCCAGAATTCCTACCTCTCTTATGGCTTTGAAGTATGGTGCAATGGATACAGTGTGTACCTGCCACTCTGTGGGCCAGGGTTCGAGTCTCCTGGTGGGTTGAGTGTTAAAAAGTTATAAACTTCAGCTTGCGAGTTATATAGGCAAGTCTGTGCATTGAGCATTTACACCGAGTTTTCCCACATAACAGGGCTCGATCAAAGAACACCAGAGGTCCTTCATCATCTCATTGCCTGGGAGAGAGTGGAGTTCTGTGGGTTAAATACCCCAGAATTCCTACCTCTCTTATGGCTTTGAAGTATGGTGCAATGGATACAGTGTGTACCTGCCACTCTGTGGGCCAGGGTTCGAGTCTCCTGGTGGGTTGAGTGTTAAAAAGTTATAAACTTCAGCTTGCGAGTTATATAGGCAAGTCTGTGCATTGAGCATTTACACCGAGTTTTCCCACATAACAGGGCTCGATCAAAGAACACCAGAGGTCCTTCATCATCTCATTGCCTGGGAGAGAGTGGAGTTCTGTGGGTTAAATACCCCAGAATTCCTACCTCTCTTATGGCTTTGAAGTATGGTGCAATGGATACAGTGTGTACCTGCCACTCTGTGGGCCAGGGTTCGAGTCTCCTGGTGGGTTGAGTGTTAAAAAGTTATAAACTTCAGCTTGCGAGTTATATAGGCAAGTCTGTGCATTGAGCATTTACACCGAGTTTTCCCACATAACAGGGCTCGATCAAAGAACACCAGAGGTCCTTCATCATCTCATTGCCTGGGAGAGAGTGGAGTTCTGTGGGTTAAATACCCCAGAATTCCTACCTCTCTTATGGCTTTGAAGTATGGTGCAATGGATACAGTGTGTACCTGCCACTCTGTGGGCCAGGGTTCGAGTCTCCTGGTGGGTTGAGTGTTAAAAAGTTATAAACTTCAGCTTGCGAGTTATATAGGCAAGTCTGTGCATTGAGCATTTACACCGAGTTTTCCCACATAACAGGGCTCGATCAAAGAACACCAGAGGTCCTTCATCATCTCATTGCCTGGGAGAGAGTGGAGTTCTGTGGGTTAAATACCCCAGAATTCCTACCTCTCTTATGGCTTTGAAGTATGGTGCAATGGATACAGTGTGTACCTGCCACTCTGTGGGCCAGGGTTCGAGTCTCCTGGTGGGTTGAGTGTTAAAAAGTTATAAACTTCAGCTTGCGAGTTATATAGGCAAGTCTGTGCATTGAGCATTTACACCGAGTTTTCCCACATAACAGGGCTCGATCAAAGAACACCAGAGGTCCTTCATCATCTCATTGCCTGGGAGAGAGTGGAGTTCTGTGGGTTAAATACCCCAGAATTCCTACCTCTCTTATGGCTTTGAAGTATGGTGCAATGGATACAGTGTGTACCTGCCACTCTGTGGGCCAGGGTTCGAGTCTCCTGGTGGGTTGAGTGTTAAAAAGTTATAAACTTCAGCTTGCGAGTTATATAGGCAAGTCTGTGCATTGAGCATTTACACCGAGTTTTCCCACATAACAGGGCTCGATCAAAGAACACCAGAGGTCCTTCATCATCTCATTGCCTGGGAGAGAGTGGAGTTCTGTGGGTTAAATACCCCAGAATTCCTACCTCTCTTATGGCTTTGAAGTATGGTGCAATGGATACAGTGTGTACCTGCCACTCTGTGGGCCAGGGTTCGAGTCTCCTGGTGGGTTGAGTGTTAAAAAGTTATAAACTTCAGCTTGCGAGTTATATAGGCAAGTCTGTGCATTGAGCATTTACACCGAGTTTTCCCACATAACAGGGCTCGATCAAAGAACACCAGAGGTCCTTCATCATCTCATTGCCTGGGAGAGAGTGGAGTTCTGTGGGTTAAATACCCCAGAATTCCTACCTCTCTTATGGCTTTGAAGTATGGTGCAATGGATACAGTGTGTACCTGCCACTCTGTGGGCCAGGGTTCGAGTCTCCTGGTGGGTTGAGTGTTAAAAAGTTATAAACTTCAGCTTGCGAGTTATATAGGCAAGTCTGTGCATTGAGCATTTACACCGAGTTTTCCCACATAACAGGGCTCGATCAAAGAACACCAGAGGTGGAGAGAGATTGCTGAAATAGAGGGAATACAGAGAACATATACGGCACGCATAGACGCAAAAAAGCACCTAAATTATTGGGATCGTCTCAAAGCCCTCCAAATGTACTCACTAGAAAGAAGACGAGAGAGATATCAAATAATATACACCTGGAAGATACTGGAGGGCCAAGTACCAAATCTACACAGTAAAATAACAACGTACTGGAGTGAACGACATGGAAGAAAATGTAGAATAGAACCAATGAAGAGCAGAGGTGCCATAGGCACAATCAGAGAACACTGTATTAACATCAGAGGTCCGCAGTTGTTCAACGTCCTCCCAGCAAGCATAAGAAATATTGCCGGAACAACCGTGGACATTTTCAAGAGGAAACTAGATTTATTCCTCCAACGAGTGCCGGACCAACCGGGATGTGGTGGGTATGTGGGCCTGCCGGCCGCTCCAAGCAACAGTCTGGTGGACCAAACTCTCACAAGTCGAGCCTGGCCTCGGGCCGGGCTTGGGGAGTAGACGAACTCCCAGAACCCCATCAACCAGGTATCAACCAGGTCCTTCATCATCTCATTGCCTGGGAGAGAGTGGAGTTCTGTGGGTTAAATACCCCAGAATTCCTACCTCTCTTATGGCTTTGAAGTATGGTGCAATGGATACAGTGTGTACCTGCCACTCTGTGGGCCAGGGTTCGAGTCTCCTGGTGGGTTGAGTGTTAAAAAGTTATGAACTTCAGCTTGCGAGTTATATAGGCAAGTCTGTGCATTGAGCATTTACACCGAGTTTTCCCACATAACAGGGCTCGATCAAAGAACACCAGAGGTCCTTCATCATCTCATTGCCTGGGAGAGAGTGGAGTTCTGTGGGTTAAATACCCCAGAATTCCTACCTCTCTTATGGCTTTGAAGTATGGTGCAATGGATACAGTGTGTACCTGCCACTCTGTGGGCCAGGGTTCGAGTCTCCTGGTGGGTTGAGTGTTAAAACGTTATAAACTTCAGCTTGCGAGTTATATAGGCAAGTCTGTGCATTGAGCATTTACACCGAGTTTTCCCACATAACAGGGCTCGATCAAAGAACACCAGAGGTCCTTCATCATCTCATTGCCTGGGAGAGAGTGGAGTTCTGTGGGTTAAATACCCCAGAATTCCTACCTCTCTTATGGCTTTGAAGTATGGTGCAATGGATACTGTGTGTACCTGCCACTCTGTGGGCCAGGGTTCGAGTCTCCTGGTGGGTTGAGTGTTAAAAAGTTGTAAACTTCAGCTTGCGAGTTATATAGGCAAGTCTGTGCATTGAGCATTTACACCGAGTTTTCCCACATAACAGGGCTCGATCAAAGAACACCAGAGGTCCTTCATCATCTCATTGCCTGGGAGAGAGTGGAGTTCTGTGGGTTAAATACCCCAGAATTCCTACCTCTCTTATGGCTTTGAAGTATGGTGCAATGGATACAGTGTGTACCTGCCACTCTGTGGGCCAGGGTTCGAGTCTCCTGGTGGGTTGAGTGTTAAAAAGTTATAAACTTCAGCTTGCGAGTTATATAGGCAAGTCTGTGCATTGAGCATTTACACCGAGTTTTCCCACATAACAGGGCTCGATCAAAGAACACCAGAGGTGGAGAGAGATTGCTGAAATAGAGGGAATACAGAGAACATATACGGCACGCATAGACGCAAAAAAGCACCTAAATTATTGGGATCGTCTCAAAGCCCTCCAAATGTACTCACTAGAAAGAAGACGAGAGAGATATCAAATAATATACACCTGGAAGATACTGGAGGGCCAAGTACCAAATCTACACAGTAAAATAACAACGTACTGGAGTGAACGACATGGAAGAAAATGTAGAATAGAACCAATGAAGAGCAGAGGTGCCATAGGCACAATCAGAGAACACTGTATTAACATCAGAGGTCCGCAGTTGTTCAACGTCCTCCCAGCAAGCATAAGAAATATTGCCGGAACAACCGTGGACATTTTCAAGAGGAAACTAGATTTATTCCTCCAACGAGTGCCGGACCAACCGGGATGTGGTGGGTATGTGGGCCTGCCGGCCGCTCCAAGCAACAGTCTGGTGGACCAAACTCTCACAAGTCGAGCCTGGCCTCGGGCCGGGCTTGGGGAGTAGACGAACTCCCAGAACCCCATCAACCAGGTATCAACCAGGTCCTTCATCATCTCATTGCCTGGGAGAGAGTGGAGTTCTGTGGGTTAAATACCCCAGAATTCCTACCTCTCTTATGGCTTTGAAGTATGGTGCAATGGATACAGTGTGTACCTGCCACTCTGTGGGCCAGGGTTCGAGTCTCCTGGTGGGTTGAGTGTTAAAAAGTTATGAACTTCAGCTTGCGAGTTATATAGGCAAGTCTGTGCATTGAGCATTTACACCGAGTTTTCCCACATAACAGGGCTCGATCAAAGAACACCAGAGGTCCTTCATCATCTCATTGCCTGGGAGAGAGTGGAGTTCTGTGGGTTAAATACCCCAGAATTCCTACCTCTCTTATGGCTTTGAAGTATGGTGCAATGGATACAGTGTGTACCTGCCACTCTGTGGGCCAGGGTTCGAGTCTCCTGGTGGGTTGAGTGTTAAAAAGTTATGAACTTCAGCTTGCGAGTTATATAGGCAAGTCTGTGCATTGAGCATTTACACCGAGTTTTCCCACATAACAGGGCTCGATCAAAGAACACCAGAGGTCCTTCATCATCTCATTGCCTGGGAGAGAGTGGAGTTCTGTGGGTTAAATACCCCAGAATTCCTACCTCTCTTATGGCTTTGAAGTATAGTGCAATGGATACAGTGTGTACCTGCCACTCTGTGGGCCAGGGTTCGAGTCTCCTGGTGGGTTGAGTGTTAAAAAGTTATAAACTTCAGCTTGCGAGTTATATAGGCAAGTCTGTGCATTGAGCATTTACACCGAGTTTTCCCACATAACAGGGCTCGATCAAAGAACACCAGAGGTCCTTCATCATCTCATTGCCTGGGAGAGAGTGGAGTTCTGTGGGTTAAATACCCCAGAATTCCCCCCTCTCTTATGGCTTTGAAGTATGGTGCAATGGATACAGTGTGTACCTGCCACTCTGTGGGCCAGGGTTCGAGTCTCCTGGTGGGTTGAGTGTTAAAAAGTTATAAACTTCAGCTTGCGAGTTATATAGGCAAGTCTGTGCATTGAGCATTTACACCGAGTTTTCCCACATAACAGGGCTCGATCAAAGAACACCAGAGGTCCTTCATCATCTCATTGCCTGGGAGAGAGTGGAGTTCTGTGGGTTAAATACCCCAGAATTCCTACCTCTCTTATGGCTTTGAAGTATGGTGCAATGGATACAGTGTGTACCTGCCACTCTGTGGGCCAGGGTTCGAGTCTCCTGGTGGGTTGAGTGTTAAAAAGTTATAAACTTCAGCTTGCGAGTTATATAGGCAAGTCTGTGCATTGAGCATTTACACCGAGTTTTCCCACATAACAGGGCTCGATCAAAGAACACCAGAGGTCCTTCATCATCTCATTGCCTGGGAGAGAGTGGAGTTCTGTGGGTTAAATACCCCAGAATTCCTACCTCTCTTATGGCTTTGAAGTATGGTGCAATGGATACAGTGTGTACCTGCCACTCTGTGGGCCAGGGTTCGAGTCTCCTGGTGGGTTGAGTGTTAAAAAGTTATAAACTTCAGCTTGCGAGTTATATAGGCAAGTCTGTGCATTGAGCATTTACACCGAGTTTTCCCACATAACAGGGCTCGATCAAAGAACACCAGAGGTGGAGAGAGATTGCTGAAATAGAGGGAATACAGAGAACATATACGGCACGCATAGACGCAATAAAGCACCTAAATTATTGGGATCGTCTCAAAGCCCTCCAAATGTACTCACTAGAAAGAAGACGAGAGAGATATCAAATAATATACACCTGGAAGATACTGGAGGGTCAAGTACCAAATCTACACAGTAAAATAACAACGTACTGGAGTGAACGACATGGAAGAAAATGTAGAATAGAACCAATGAAGAGCAGAGGTGCCATAGGCACAATCAGAGAACACTGTATTAACATCAGAGGTCCGCAGTTGTTCAACGTCCTCCCAGCAAGCATAAGAAATATTGCCGGAACAACCGTGGACATTTTCAAGAGGAAACTAGATTTATTCCTCCAACGAGTGCCGGACCAACCGGGCTGTGGTGGGTATGTGGGCCTGCGGGCCGCTCCAAGCAACAGCCAGGTGGACCAAACTCTCACAAGTCGAGCCTGGCCTCGGGCCGGGCATGGGGAGTAGACGAACTCCCAGAACCCCATCAACCAGGTATCAACCAGGTCCTTCATCATCTCATTGCCTGGGAGAGAGTGGAGTTCTGTGGGTTAAATACCCCAGAATTCCTACCTCTCTTATGGCTTTGAAGTATGGTGCAATGGATACAGTGTGTACCTGCCACTCTGTGGGCCAGGGTTCGAGTCTCCTGGTGGGTTGAGTGTTAAAAAGTTATAAACTTCAGCTTGCGAGTTATATAGGCAAGTCTGTGCATTGAGCATTTACACCGAGTTTTCCCACATAACAGGGCTCTTTCTAAGAACACCAGAGGTCCTTCATCATCTCATTGCCTGGGAGAGAGTGGAGTTCTGTGGGTTAAATACCCCAGAATTCCTACCTCTCTTATGGCTTTGAAGTATGGTGCAATGGATACAGTGTGTACCTGCCACTCTGTGGGCCAGGGTTCGAGTCTCCTGGTGGGTTGAGTGTTAAAAAGTTATGAAACTTCAGCTTGCGAGTTATATAGGCAAGTCTGTGCATTGAGCATTTACACCGAGTTTTCCCACATAACAGGGCTCGATCAAAGAACACCAGAGGTCCTTCATCATCTCATTGCCTGGGAGAGAGTGGAGTTCTGTGGGTTAAATACCCCAGAATTCCTACCTCTCTTATGGCTTTGAAGTATAGGTGCAATGGATACAGTGTGTACCTGCCACTCTGTGGGCCAGGGTTCGAGTCTCCTGGTGGGTTGAGTGTTAAAAAGTTATAAACTTCAGCTTGCGAGTTATATAGGCAAGTCTGTGCATTGAGCATTTACACCGAGTTTTCCCACATAACAGGGCTCGATCAAAGAACACCAGAGGTCCTTCATCATCTCATTGCCTGGGAGAGAGTGGAGTTCTGTGGGTTAAATACCCCAGAATTCCTACCTCTCTTATGGCTTTGAAGTATGGTGCAATGGATACAGTGTGTACCTGCCACTCTGTGGGCCAGGGTTCGAGTCTCCTGGTGGGTTGAGTGTTAAAAAGTTATAAACTTCAGCTTGCGAGTTATATAGGCAAGTCTGTGCATTGAGCATTTACACCGAGTTTTCCCACATAACAGGGCTCGATCAAAGAACACCAGAGGTCCTTCATCATCTCATTGCCTGGGAGAGAGTGGAGTTCTGTGGGTTAAATACCCCAGAATTCCTACCTCTCTTATGGCTTTGAAGTATGGTGCAATGGATACAGTGTGTACCTGCCACTCTGTGGGCCAGGGTTCGAGTCTCCTGGTGGGTTGAGTGTTAAAAAGTTATAAACTTCAGCTTGCGAGTTATATAGGCAAGTCTGTGCATTGAGCATTTACACCGAGTTTTCCCACATAACAGGGCTCGATTAAAGAACACCAGAGGTCCTTCATCATCTCATTGCCTGGGAGAGAGTGGAGTTCTGTGGGTTAAATACCCCAGAATTCCTACCTCTCTTATGGCTTTGAAGTATGGTGCAATGGATACAGTGTGTACCTGCCACTCTGTGGGCCAGGGTTCGAGTCTCCTGGTGGGTTGAGTGTTAAAAAGTTATAAACTTCAGCTTGCGAGTTATATAGGCAAGTCTGTGCATTGAGCATTTACACCGAGTTTTCCCACATAACAGGGCTCGATTAAAGAACACCAGAGGTCCTTCATCATCTCATTGCCTGGGAGAGAGTGGAGTTCTGTGGGTTAAATACCCCAGAATTCCTACCTCTCTTATGGCTTTGAAGTATGGTGCAATGGATACAGTGTGTACCTGCCACTCTGTGGGCCAGGGTTCGAGTCTCCTGGTGGGTTGAGTGTTAAAAAGTTATAAACTTCAGCTTGCGAGTTATATAGGCAAGTCTGTGCATTGAGCATTTACACCGAGTTTTCCCACATAACAGGGCTCGATTCAAAGAACACCAGAGGTCCTTCATCATCTCATTGCCTGGGAGAGAAGTGGAAGTTCTGTGGGTTAAATACCCCAGAATTCCTACCTCTCTTATGGCTTTGAAGTATGGTGCAATGGATACAGTGTGTACCTGCCACTCTGTGGGCCAGGGTTCGAGTCTCCTGGTGGGTTGAGTGTTAAAAAGTTATAAACTTCAGCTTGCGAGTTATATAGGCAAGTCTGTGCATTGAGCATTTACACCGAGTTTTCCCACATAACAGGGCTCGATTAAAGAACACCAGAGGTCCTTCATCATCTCATTGCCTGGGAGAGAAGTGGAGTTCTGTGGGTTAAATACCCCAGAATTCCTACCTCTCTTATGGCTTTGAAGTATGGTGCAATGGATACAGTGTGTACCTGCCACTCTGTGGGCCAGGGTTCGAGTCTCCTGGTGGGTTGAGTGTTAAAAAGTTATAAACTTCAGCTTGCGAGTTATATAGGCAAGTCTGTGCATTGAGCATTTACACCGAGTTTTCCCACATAACAGGGCTCGATTAAAGAACACCAGAGGTCCTTCATCATCTCATTGCCTGGGAGAGAAGTGGAGTTCTGTGGGTTAAATACCCCAGAATTCCTACCTCTCTTATGGCTTTGAAGTATGGTGCAATGGATACAGTGTGTACCTGCCACTCTGTGGGCCAGGGTTCGAGTCTCCTGGTGGGTTGAGTGTTAAAAAGTTATAAACTTCAGCTTGCGAGTTATATAGGCAAGTCTGTGCATTGAGCATTTACACCGAGTTTTCCCACATAACAGGGCTCGATTAAAGAACACCAGAGGTCCTTCATCATCTCATTGCCTGGGAGAGAGTGGAGTTCTGTGGGTTAAATACCCCAGAATTCCTACCTCTCTTATGGCTTTGAAGTATGGTGCAATGGATACAGTGTGTACCTGCCACTCTGTGGGCCAGGGTTCGAGTCTCCTGGTGGGTTGAGTGTTAAAAAGTTATAAACTTCAGCTTGCGAGTTATATAGGCAAGTCTGTGCATTGAGCATTTACACCGAGTTTTCCCACATAACAGGGCTCGATTAAAGAACACCAGAGGTCCTTCATCATCTCATTGCCTGGGAGAGAATGGAAGTTCTGTGGGTTAAATACCCCAGAATTCCTACCTCTCTTATGGCTTTGAAGTATGGTGCAATGGATACAGTGTGTACCTGCCACTCTGTGGGCCAGGGTTCGAGTCTCCTGGTGGGTTGAGTGTTAAAAAGTTATAAACTTCAGCTTGCGAGTTATATAGGCAAGTCTGTGCATTGAGCATTTACACCGAGTTTTCCCACATAACAGGGCTCGATCAAAGAACACCAGAGGTCCTTCATCATCTCATTGCCTGGGAGAGAAGTGGAGTTCTGTGGGTTAAATACCCCAGAATTCCTACCTCTCTTATGGCTTTGAAGTATGGTGCAATGGATACAGTGTGTACCTGCCACTCTGTGGGCCAGGGTTCGAGTCTCCTGGTGGGTTGAGTGTTAAAAAGTTATAAACTTCAGCTTGCGAGTTATATAGGCAAGTCTGTGCATTGAGCATTTACACCGAGTTTTCCCACATAACAGGGCTCGATTCAAAGAACACCAGAGGTCCTTCATCATCTCATTGCCTGGGAGAGAAGTGGAAGTTCTGTGGGTTAAATACCCCAGAATTCCTACCTCTCTTATGGCTTTGAAGTATGGTGCAATGGATACAGTGTGTACCTGCCACTCTGTGGGCCAGGGTTCGAGTCTCCTGGTGGGTTGAGTGTTAAAAAGTTATAAACTTCAGCTTGCGAGTTATATAGGCAAGTCTGTGCATTGAGCATTTACACCGAGTTTTCCCACATAACAGGGCTCGATCAAAGAACACCAGAGGTCCTTCATCATCTCATTGCCTGGGAGAGAGTGGAGTTCTGTGGGTTAAATACCCCAGAATTCCTACCTCTCTTATGGCTTTGAAGTATGGTGCAATGGATACAGTGTGTACCTGCCACTCTGTGGGCCAGGGTTCGAGTCTCCTGGTGGGTTGAGTGTTAAAAAGTTATAAACTTCAGCTTGCGAGTTATATAGGCAAGTCTGTGCATTGAGCATTTACACCGAGTTTTCCCACATAACAGGGCTCGATCAAAGAACACCAGAGGTCCTTCATCATCTCATTGCCTGGGAGAGAGTGGAAGTTCTGTGGGTTAAATACCCCAGAATTCCTACCTCTCTTATGGCTTTGAAGTATGGTGCAATGGATACAGTGTGTACCTGCCACTCTGTGGGCCAGGGTTCGAGTCTCCTGGTGGGTTGAGTGTTAAAAAGTTATAAACTTCAGCTTGCGAGTTATATAGGCAAGTCTGTGCATTGAGCATTTACACCGAGTTTTCCCACATAACAGGGCTCGATCAAAGAACACCAGAGGTCCTTCATCATCTCATTGCCTGGGAGAGAAGTGGAAGTTCTGTGGGTTAAATACCCCAGAATTCCTACCTCTCTTATGGCTTTGAAGTATGGTGCAATGGATACAGTGTGTACCTGCCACTCTGTGGGCCAGGGTTCGAGTCTCCTGGTGGGTTGAGTGTTAAAAAGTTATAAACTTCAGCTTGCGAGTTATATAGGCAAGTCTGTGCATTGAGCATTTACACCGAGTTTTCCCACATAACAGGGCTCGATCAAAGAACACCAGAGGTCCTTCATCATCTCATTGCCTGGGAGAGAGTGGAAGTTCTGTGGGTTAAATACCCCAGAATTCCTACCTCTCTTATGGCTTTGAAGTATGGTGCAATGGATACAGTGTGTACCTGCCACTCTGTGGGCCAGGGTTCGAGTCTCCTGGTGGGTTGAGTGTTAAAAAGTTATAAACTTCAGCTTGCGAGTTATATAGGCAAGTCTGTGCATTGAGCATTTACACCGAGTTTTCCCACATAACAGGGCTCGATCAAAGAACACCAGAGGTCCTTCATCATCTCATTGCCTGGGAGAGAGTGGAAGTTCTGTGGGTTAAATACCCCAGAATTCCTACCTCTCTTATGGCTTTGAAGTATGGTGCAATGGATACAGTGTGTACCTGCCACTCTGTGGGCCAGGGTTCGAGTCTCCTGGTGGGTTGAGTGTTAAAAAGTTATAAACTTCAGCTTGCGAGTTATATAGGCAAGTCTGTGCATTGAGCATTTACACCGAGTTTTCCCACATAACAGGGCTCGATCAAAGAACACCAGAGGTCCTTCATCATCTCATTGCCTGGGAGAGAGTGGAAGTTCTGTGGGTTAAATACCCCAGAATTCCTACCTCTCTTATGGCTTTGAAGTATGGTGCAATGGATACAGTGTGTACCTGCCACTCTGTGGGCCAGGGTTCGAGTCTCCTGGTGGGTTGAGTGTTAAAAAGTTATAAACTTCAGCTTGCGAGTTATATAGGCAAGTCTGTGCATTGAGCATTTACACCGAGTTTTCC
This sequence comes from Procambarus clarkii, assembly GCF_040958095.1. Taxonomy (NCBI): domain Eukaryota; kingdom Metazoa; phylum Arthropoda; class Malacostraca; order Decapoda; family Cambaridae; genus Procambarus; species Procambarus clarkii. Next base: position 1,408,939 of record NC_091235.1, on the reverse strand, counting down.
CACATAACAGGGCTCGATCAAAGAACACCAGAGGTCCTTCATCATCTCATTGCCTGGGAGAGAGTGGAAGTTCTGTGGGTTAAATACCCCAGAATTCCTACCTCTCTTATGGCTTTGAAGTATGGTGCAATGGATACAGTGTGTACCTGCCACTCTGTGGGCCAGGGTTCGAGTCTCCTGGTGGGTTGAGTGTTAAAAAGTTATAAACTTCAGCTTGCGAGTTATATAGGCAAGTCTGTGCATTGAGCATTTACACCGAGTTTTCCCACATAACAGGGCTCGATCAAAGAACACCAGAGGTCCTTCATCATCTCATTGCCTGGGAGAGAGTGGAAGTTCTGTGGGTTAAATACCCCAGAATTCCTACCTCTCTTATGGCTTTGAAGTATGGTGCAATGGATACAGTGTGTACCTGCCACTCTGTGGGCCAGGGTTCGAGTCTCCTGGTGGGTTGAGTGTTAAAAAGTTATAAACTTCAGCTTGCGAGTTATATAGGCAAGTCTGTGCATTGAGCATTTACACCGAGTTTTCCCACATAACAGGGCTCGATTAAAGAACACCAGAGGTCCTTCATCATCTCATTGCCTGGGAGAGAGTGGAGTTCTGTGGGTTAAATACCCCAGAATTCCTACCTCTCTTATGGCTTTGAAGTATGGTGCAATGGATACAGTGTGTACCTGCCACTCTGTGGGCCAGGGTTCGAGTCTCCTGGTGGGTTGAGTGTTAAAAAGTTATAAACTTCAGCTTGCGAGTTATATAGGCAAGTCTGTGCATTGAGCATTTACACCGAGTTTTCCCACATAACAGGGCTCGATCAAAGAACACCAGAGGTCCTTCATCATCTCATTGCCTGGGAGAGAAGTGGAGTTCTGTGGGTTAAATACCCCAGAATTCCTACCTCTCTTATGGCTTTGAAGTATGGTGCAATGGATACAGTGTGTACCTGCCACTCTGTGGGCCAGGGTTCGAGTCTCCTGGTGGGTTGAGTGTTAAAAAGTTATAAACTTCAGCTTGCGAGTTATATAGGCAAGTCTGTGCATTGAGCATTTACACCGAGTTTTCCCACATAACAGGGCTCGATCAAAGAACACCAGAGGTCCTTCATCATCTCATTGCCTGGGAGAGAGTGGAAGTTCTGTGGGTTAAATACCCCAGAATTCCTACCTCTCTTATGGCTTTGAAGTATGGTGCAATGGATACAGTGTGTACCTGCCACTCTGTGGGCCAGGGTTCGAGTCTCCTGGTGGGTTGAGTGTTAAAAAGTTATAAACTTCAGCTTGCGAGTTATATAGGCAAGTCTGTGCATTGAGCATTTACACCGAGTTTTCCCACATAACAGGGCTCGATTCAAAGAACAACAGAGGTCCTTCATCATCTCATTGCCTGGGAGAGAGTGGAAGTTCTGTGGGTTAAATACCCCAGAATTCCTACCTCTCTTATGGCTTTGAAGTATGGTGCAATGGATACAGTGTGTACCTGCCACTCTGTGGGCCAGGGTTCGAGTCTCCTGGTGGGTTGAGTGTTAAAAAGTTATAAACTTCAGCTTGCGAGTTATATAGGCAAGTCTGTGCATTGAGCATTTACACCGAGTTTTCCCACATAACAGGGCTCGATCAAAGAACACCAGAGGTCCTTCATCATCTCATTGCCTGGGAGAGAGTGGAGTTCTGTGGGTTAAATACCCCAGAATTCCTACCTCTCTTATGGCTTTGAAGTATGGTGCAATGGATACAGTGTGTACCTGCCACTCTGTGGGCCAGGGTTCGAGTCTCCTGGTGGGTTGAGTGTTAAAAAGTTATAAACTTCAGCTTGCGAGTTATATAGGCAAGTCTGTGCATTGAGCATTTACACCGAGTTTTCCCACATAACAGGGCTCGATCAAAGAACACCAGAGGTCCTTCATCATCTCATTGCCTGGGAGAGAGTGGAGTTCTGTGGGTTAAATACCCCAGAATTCCTACCTCTCTTATGGCTTTGAAGTATGGTGCAATGGATACAGTGTGTACCTGCCACTCTGTGGGCCAGGGTTCGAGTCTCCTGGTGGGTTGAGTGTTAAAAAGTTATGTATATATACATATATATATATATATATATATATATATATATATATATATATATATATATATACAAATATATATACAAATATATATATATTTGTAACCCAAGTTTCCCTTGAAACCCTTGAAACCCAAGTTTCAAGAAGATTACAAATTCTTGAGGCAATTCACATAAGAATAGAGCGACCTACCATGAACACCCAAATCACGGAACTATTTACTCTACCCACCATGAGAGTAAGGACAAGACAAGAACATATCGATGCCAACACAGAAGACAATGTCCAACATAACAGGCCAATTACACTGGATTAATCTTTGTGTTTAGATAGGAGATGCCTCGTATGGGCCAATAAGCCTTCTGCAGCCCCTATGTTTATCCCTTATGTATCCCCCCATGTTTTCACCTTCATTGTATTATCACCTGACCTAATGCGGGTATAAAATCAACTAGTATTGTAAGATCTGTTCACTTGAGAATGAACCATGGAGGTTCGAAACGTCGTGCAAATTATACAAATAAGTGTAATACACTCTATAGTAAATCACTTCTTTTCTTCACCTTAAAAGTACGAAAATGAGTTTTGGAGAACTCCTATTTCAATTAAGCCCTGATGCTAAGAAAATAGTTAGAGGGATAGAAGCCCTAAACCAGAAAATAATAAATACAGAATATGCGGTCATATTCAATGAAACATATATATATATATATATATATATATATATATATATATATAACTGAAAACTCACACCCCAGAAGTGACTCGAACCCATACTCCCAGAAGCAACGCAACTGGTATGTACAAGACGCCTTAATCCACTTGACCATCACGACCGGACATAATGAGGTGATAGCCGAGGCTATATGAACCACCCCACCGCCGGCACTCGGATAGTTATCTTGGGCATAGCATTTTATCAAATCACCTCATTCTTTGGGGCACACGTGAGGAACACAAATGCGAACAAGCCTGAATGGTCCCCAGGACATATGCAACTGAAAACTCACACCCCAGAAGTGACTCGAACCCATACTCCCAGAAGCAACGCAACTGGTATGTACAAGACACCTTAATCCACTTGACCATCACGACCGGACATAATGAGGTGATAGCTGAGGCTATATGAACCACCCCACCGCCGGCACTCGGATAGTTATCTTGGGCATAGCATTTTACCAAATCACCTCATTCTTTGGGGCACACGTGAGGAACACAAATGCGAACAAGCCTGAATGGTCCCCAGGACATATGCAACTGAAAACTCACACCCCAGAAGTGACTCGAACCCATACTCCCAGAAGCAATGCAACTGGTATGTACAAGACGCCTTAATCCACTTGACCATCACGACCGGACATAATGAGGTGATAGCCGAGGCTATATGAACCACCCCACCGCCGGCACTCGGATAGTTATCTTGGGCATAGCATTTTACCAAATCACCTCATTCTATGGGGCACACGTGAGGAACACAAATGCGAAAAAGCCTGAATGGTCCCCAGGACATATGCAACTGAAAACTCACACCCCAGAAGTGACTCGAACCCATACTCCCAGAAGCAACGCAACTGGTATGTACAAGACGCCTTAATCCACTTGACCATCACGACCGGACATAATGAGGTGATAGCCGAGGCTATATGAACCACCCCACCGCCGGCACTCGGATAGTTATCTTGGTAGTTATGCCCAAGATAACTATCCGAGTGCCGGCGGTGGGGTGGTTCATATAGCCTCGGCTATCACCTCATTATATCCGGTCGTGATGGTCAAGTGGATTAAGGCGTCTTGTACATACCAGTTGCGTTGCTTCTGGGAGTATGGGTTCGAGTCACTTCTGGGGTGTGAGTTTTCAGTTGCATATGTCCTGGGGACCATTCAGGCTTGTTCGCATTTGTGTTCCTCACGTGTGCCCCAAAGAATGAAGTGATTTGGTAAAATGCTATGCCCAAGATAACTATCCGAGTGCCGGCGGTGGGGTGGGTCATATAGCCTCGGCTATCACCTCATTATGTCCGGTCGTGATGGTCAAGTGGATTAAGGCGTCTTGTACATACCAGTTGCGTTGCTTCTGGGAGTATGGGTTCGAGTCACTTCTGGGGTGTGAGTTTTCAGTTGCATATGTCCTGGGGACCATTCAGGCTTGTTCGCATTTGTGTTCCTCACGTGTGCCCCAAAGAATGAGGTGATTTGGTAAAATGCTATGCCCAAGATAACTATCCGAGTGCCGGCGGTGGGGTGGTTCATATAGCCTCGGCTATCACCTCATTATGTCCGGTCGTGATGGTCAAGTGGATTAAGGCGTCTTGTACATACCAGTTGCGTTGCTTCTGGGAGTATGGGTTCGAGTCACTTCTGGGGTGTGAGTTTTCAGTTGCATATGTCCTGGGGACCATTCAGGCTTGTTCGCATTTGTGTTCCTCACGTGTGCCCCAAAGAATGAGGTGATTTGGTAAAATGCTATGCCCAAGATAACTATCCGAGTGCCGGCGGTGGGGTGGTTCATATAGCCTCGGCTATCACCTCATTATGTCCGGTCGTGATGGTCAAGTGGATTAAGGCGTCTTGTACATACCAGTTGCGTTGCTTCTGGGAGTATGGGTTCGAGTCACTTCTGGGGTGTGAGTTTTCAGTTGCATATGTCCTGGGGACCATTCAGGCTTGTTCGCATTTGTGTTCCTCACGTGTGCCCCAAAGAATGAGGTGATTTGGTAAAATGCTATGCCCAAGATAACTATCCGAGTGCCGGCGGTGGGGTGGTTCATATAGCCTCGGCTATCACCTCATTATGTCCGGTCGTGATGGTCAAGTGGATTAAGGCGTCTTGTACATACCAGTTGCGTTGCTTCTGGGAGTATGGGTTCCAGTCACTTCTGGGGTGTGAGTTTTCAGTTGCATATGTCCTGGGGACCATTCAGGCTTGTTCGCATTTGTGTTCCTCACGTGTGCCCCAAAGAATGAGGTGATTTGGTAAAATGCTATGCCCAAGATAACTATCCGAGTGCCGGCGGTGGGGTGGTTCATATAGCCTCGGCTATCACCTCATTATGTCCGGTCGTGATGGTCAAGTGGATTAAGGCGTCTTGTACATACCAGTTGCGTTGCTTCTGGGAGTATGGGTTCGAGTCACTTCTGGGGTGTGAGTTTTCAGTTGCATATGTCCTGGGGACCATTCAGGCTTGTTCGCATTTGTGTTCCTCACGTGTGCCCCAAAGAATGAGGTGATTTGGTAAAATGCTATGCCCAAGATAACTATCCGAGTGCCGGCGGTGGGGTGGTTCATATAGCCTCGGCTATCACCTCATTATGTCCGGTCGTGATGGTCAAGTGGATTAAGGCGTCTTGTACATACCAGTTGCGTTGCTTCTGGGAGTATGGGTTCGAGTCACTTCTGGGGTGTGAGTTTTCAGTTGCATATGTCCTGGGGACCATTCAGGCTTGTTCGCATTTGTGTTCCTCACGTGTGCCCCAAAGAATGAGGTGATTTGGTAAAATGCTATGCCCAAGATAACTATCCGAGTGCCGGCGGTGGGGTGGTTCATATAGCCTCGGCTATCACCTCATTATGTCCGGTCGTGATGGTCAAGTGGATTAAGGCGTCTTGTACATACCAGTTGCGTTGCTTCTGGGAGTATGGGTTCGAGTCACTTCTGGGGTGTGAGTTTTCAGTTACATATGTCCTGGGGACCATTCAGGCTTGTTCGCATTTGTGTTCCTCACGTGTGCCCCAAAGAATGAGGTGATTTGGTAAAATGCTATGCCCAAGATAACTATCCGAGTGCCGGCGGTGGGGTGGTTCATATAGCCTCGGCTATCACCTCATTATGTCCGGTCGTGATGGTCAAGTGGATTAAGGCGTCTTGTACATACCAGTTGCGTTGCTTCTGGGAGTATGGGTTCGAGTCACTTCTGGGGTGTGAGTTTTCAGTTGCATATGTCCTGGGGACCATTCAGGCTTGTTCGCATATATATATATATATATATATATATATATATATATATATATATACATATATATATATATATACATATATATATATATATATATATATATATATATATATATATATATATATATATATCGAATGTAACACTGTACCGAAGTCTAATACCTCACGAAAATGTTAATGAGACTTCTTTACACAAATGTTTTTGTATTCTACTATCTTCTTTACACAAATGTTTTTGTAATATTTGTAATCTATTATCTGAGAGAAACAAAGGGGTGTGTCACTCGCCATGAAAGTTAGGACCAGTGGTGTGACTTGATGAGCGGGTGTGTGGTAATGGTAAATGTCAACACTCTCTAACCCCCTGGGAATCGCATTTTCTCAATCTAAATTTAAAAACATCATACGCACACACACATAAATCTCCTCTCCACTGGACTGGTCCCCGTTTGTCCCTTAATAGTAGGCATTAAGGAACAAACAGGGACCAGTCCAGTGGAGAGGAGATACAAGGACAAAAATGAGGTTAATGAGATCCTTATTAAAGGGGTAAAGATGGAGAGGGCTGAACAAAATATTGAAAAGGTTTTCAGGATCGGACAGTACAACAAGAACAGAGACCGACTGATAAAGGTGGTATTCACAAGTGACAGAACAAAAGAGGACTTGTTAGCAAGAAAGAGCGGACTAGCATATGTACAGAAGTTCAAAAATGTATTCCTGCAGAGGGATATGACAAGGGACGAGAGAAGGGAGTGGGGAACCCTCCATAAGCAGATCAACAGACATAGTGAGAGTAGCACCACCATCATCTGCCACCCAGTAGATGTCTTACATGCCTCAAGTCCCAGAGCCCAAGGTGCCCACCTAAGGCACCCTCCCCCCACTCCCCACCTCCCAAGGATCTCTTTTCTCCCCCACCCCCAAGCCCTCCATTCTCCCCCACCCCCCGAAGCCGTCCAGTATCTCCCACTCCCAATCAGCCCTCCTTTCTCCCCCACTTTCCTAAGCCCTCCCTTCTTCCTATGTCCGGCGAAAGATTCAGAGACTACTTAACAAGCATCATGACAATGGGAGAACCTAAAGTAGTAGTAGCAGTGATATATAACCCTCCATCAAATGACAGAAGACCCAGGAAAGAGTATGACAACAATAACATGGCAGTTAACACTATAATTGAGAGAGCAGCCTCAGCTGCCTGAAGAAATAGATCCCATATGCTCATCATGGGGGACTTCAATCACGGAAGGATAGACTGGGAGAATAAGGAACCGCATGGAGGTGAGGATACATGGAGAGCCAAACTAATGGAGGTGGTGAGAAGAAACTTTTTAAGCCAGCATGTCAGAGAGCCCAGAAGGATGAGAGGAAACGATGAACCAGTGAGACTCAACCTAGTCTTCACTCTGAATTACTTCGACATAAGGAAAACCAGTTTCGACGCCCAGTAAGAATGAGCGACCACAGTGTACTGATGTTTGAGTATCTGATTGAAGAAAGGTTATTGAACTCGAGGAGAGATACTGAAAACTAAAGGCTGGCATTCCGAAAGGGAAACTATGAGGAGATAAGAAAATTCCTAACAGATATAACATGGGAAACAGAGCTCAGGGAAAAGGCAGCTCAAGACATGATGGACTACATCACACAGAAGTGCAAGGAAAGCAGCAAACAAGTTTGTCCCAGTCCAAAAGGTAAACAATGAAATGAGAATGAGAAACCCATGGTTTAATCAGTGATGTAGGCTAACTAAGCAACAACGTAACAGCACAACTGAGAGCAGAGAAAGATACCAGAGTGCCAGGAATGAATATGTCAGGTTGAGAAGAGAGGCAGAAAGACAATACAAAAATTACATCACAAGCAAGGCAAAGACTCATCCTAAATTGCCGCACAGCCACATCAGGAGAAAATAACAGTAAAGGAACAGGTAATGAAATTAAGGGTAGGGGCAGACGGATTCACTATGAACGTCAAGGAAATGTGTGAGGAACTGAATAGGAAATTCCAGGAGGTCTTCACTTTAGAGCAAGGGCAAGTTCCAGAGATAAGAGAGGGAGAGAGGGAATAGTTAACCAGGAACCAATAGGAAAATTTGAGATTACCAGTGGGGATGTAGGGAAGCTCTTGCTAGAGTTGGATTTGACAAAGGCTATAGGCCCAGATGGAATCTCCTCTTGGATACTAAAGAAAGGAGCATAAGCACAGTGCCTGCCACTCTCCATGGTGTATAACAAATCACTGGTAATAGGTGAACTGCCAAAAGTTTGGATGACGGCAAACGTAGTCTCGATATACTTGAAGGGGGATAGACAGGAGGCACTGAATTGCATGCCAGCTTGAATTACATACCATGCAAGTTATTGGAGAAAATTGTGCGAAAAAAAGCTACTGTAACATCTGGAGCGAAGTAACTTTGTAACACAGCATCAACATGGTTTCAGGGATGGCAAGTCATGCCTCACAGGATTAATTGATTTCTATGATCAGGCAACAAGAATCAGGCAAAAAAGTGAGAGGTGGGCAGACTGCATATTTTTGGATTGCCAGAAAGCCTTTGACACAGTACCACATCAAAGACTAGTGCGAAAGCTGGAGATGCAGGGAAGATTGAAGGGAGGGTGCTCCATTGGATAAGGGAGCACCTAAGTAACAGAAGACAGTGAGTCATTGTGAGGGGTGAGGTTTCAAACTGGTGAGACATCACCTGCAGGGATCAGTCCTTGGACCTATACTGTTTCTGATATGTAAATGATTAACCAGAGGGTATAGAATCATTCTTCTCATTGTTTGCTGATGATGCAAAAGTTATAAGGCGGATTATGATGGAGGAAGATAGTATGAGGCTACAAGATGACCTAGACCGACTGAATGAATGGTTCAACAAATGGTTACTAAAGGTCAACCAGAGTAAATTTAAGGTAATGAAACTAGGCAGTGGAAACAGGAGGCCAGACACGGGATACAAGATGGGAGATGAGATCCTTCATGAAACGGACAGAGAGAAAGATCTAGGAGTTGATATTGCACCAAACCTGTTTCTTGAAGTCCACATCAAGACAATAACATTTGTACCATATGCGAGGCTGGCTAACATCAGAACTGACTTCAGGAACCTGTGTAAGGAATCATTCAAAACCTTGTATACCACAAATGTAAGACCAATCCTGGAGTATGCGGCCCCAGCATGGAGCCTTGTACCTTGTCAAGCACAAGGCGAAGCTGGAAAAGTTCAGAAGTATGCCACTAGGCTAACCCAGAACTAAGAGGCATGAGTTACGAGGACAGGCTGTGTGAAATGCACCTTACGGCACTGGAAGACAGAAGAGTAAGGGGAGACATGATCACTACCTAAAAAGATCTCAAAGGAATTGACAGGGTAGATAAAGATAAACTGTTTAACACGGGTGGTATGCAAACAAGGGGACACATGTGGAAACTGTGTGCCCAAATGAGCCTCAGAGATATTAGAAAGAACTTTTTTAGTGTCAGAGTGGTTGACAAATGGAATGCATTAGGAAGTGATGTGGTGGAGGCTGACTCCATACACAGTTTGAAGTGTAGATATGATAGAGCCCAATAGGCTCAGGAACCTGTACACATGTTGATTGACGGTTGAGAGGCGGGACCAAAGAGCCAGAGCTCAACCCCACAAGCACAATTAGGTGAGTACACTTAGGTGAGTACACACACACACACACACACACAATCACACAGATGGGATCACAAGCAAGGCAAGTGAACTAAGGGAAAGAGCACAAGAAGTGAACCCAGATGTAATTGGACTCACTGAAACAAAACTCTCTGGAATCATAACGAATGCCGTGTTTCCCCAGGAGTACACAATAATAAGGAAAGAGAGGGAAGGTAGGGGAGGAGAAGGAGTGGCCCTACTCATGAGAAAGGAATGGAATTTTAAGGAGATGGCTATCCCGGGCTGTGAGGGTTTCAGAGACTACATAGCAGGCACCATGACAATGGGAGGACCAAGGATAGTAGTAGCAGTAATATATAATCCTCCACCAAATGACAGAAGACCCAGTCAAGAGTACGAAAGCAACAACATGGCAGTTAACACTATAATTGAGAGGGTAGCCTCTTCTGCCTGTAGAAATAGATCCCACCTGCTCATCATGAGGGACTTCAATCACGGCAGGATTGATTGGGAGAACAAGGAACCGCATGGAGGCGAGGATACGTGGAGAGCCAAACTACTGGAGGTGGCGACTAGAAACTTCTTAACCCAGCATGTCAGTGAACCCACAAGGATGAGAGGAAATGACGAACCAGCGAGACTCGACCTGGTTTTCACCCTGAACGACTCTGACATAAGAGAAATCAGTTTTAAGGACCCAGTAGGAATGAGCGACCACAGTGTATTGGTGTTTGAGTACCTGATTGAAGAAGGGTTATTGAACTCGAGGAGGGATACCGAAACCAAAAGGTTAGCATACCGAAAGGGAAACTATGAGGAGATAAGAAAATGCCTAGCAGATATAGCATGGGAAACAGAGCTCAGGGAAAAGACGGCCCAAGATATGATGGAATACATCACGCAAAAATGCAAGGATGCAGCAAACAAGTTTGTCCCAGTCCATAAGAAAAACAGTGAAATGAAGATGAGAAACCCATGGTTTAATCAGAGATGTAGGCTAGCTAAGCAGCAAAGTAAAAGGGCATGGAGAAACTATAGGAATAACAGGACACTGGAGAGCAGAGAAAGATACCAGAATGCCAGGAATGAATATGTTAGGATGAGAAGAGAGGCAGAAAGACAATACGAAAATGATATCGCAAGCAAGGCAAAGACTCAGCCTAAATTGCTGCATAGCCACATCAGGAGAAAAACAATAGTAAAGGAACAGGTTATGAAATTAAGGATAGGGGCAGAAGGATTCACTACAAACGACAAGGAAGTGTGTGAGGAACTGAATAAGAAATTCCAAGAGGTCTTCACCTTAGAGCAAGGAGAAATCCCAGAGATAAGAGAGGGAATAGCTAACCAGGAACCACTGGAAGAGTTTGAGATTACCAGCGGGGAAGTAAGGAAGTGTTTACTAGAGTTGGATGTGACAAAGGCTATAGGCCCAGATGGAATCTCCCCTTGGATACTAAAGGAAGCAGCAGAAGAACTGTGCCTCCCGCTCTCCATGGTGTATAACAAATCACTGGCAACAGGGGAACTGCCAGAAATTTGGAAAGCAGCTAACGTAGTCCCGATATACAAGACAGGGGATAGACAGGAGGCACTGAATTACAGACCAGTGTCCCTAACCTGTATACCATGCAAGATGATGGAGAAGATTGTGCGAAGAAAGCTAGTGGAGCACCTGGAGCGAAAGAACTTTGTAACACAGCATCAACATGGATTCAGGGATGGCAGGTCCTGCCTCACAGGGTACTTGAATTCTACGACCAGGCAACAAAAATAAGGCAAGAAAGAGAAGGGTGGGCAGACTGCATATTTTTGGATTGTCAGAAAGCCTTTGACACAGTGCCACACAAGAGGCTAGTGAAAAAACTGGAGATGCAGGCTGGAGTGAAAGGAAAGGTACTCCGTTGGATACAGGAGTACCTAAGTAACAAGAGACAACGAGTCAGTGTGAGGGGTGAGGTCTCAGATTGGCGAGACGTTACGAGTGGAGTCCCGCAGGGATCAGTCCTTGGACCTATACTGTTTCTGGTATATGTAAATGATCTCCCAGAGGGTATAGATTCGTTCCTCTCAATGTTTGCCGACGATGCAAAAATTATGAAGAGGATTGAAACAGAGGATGATAGTAGAAGGCTACAAGATGACCTGGATAGACTGAGTGAATGGTCCAACAAATGGCTGCTGAAGTTCAACCCGAGTAAATGCAAAGTAATGAAACTAGGCAGTGGAAACAGGAGGCCAGGCACAGGATACAGAATAGGAGATGAAGTACTTAATGAAACAGACAGAGAGAAAGATCTAGGAGTTGATATCACACCAAACCTGTCTCCTGAAGCCCACATAAAGAGAATAACATCTGCGGCATATGCGAGGCTGGCTAACATCAGAACGGCGTTCAGGAACCTGTGTAAGGAATCATTCAGAATCTTGTACACCACATATGTAAGACCAATCCTGGAGTATGCGGTCCCAGCATGGAGCCCGTACCTTGTCAAACACAAGACGAAGCTGGAAAAAGTCCAAAGGTATGCTACTAGACTAGTCCCAGAACTAAGATGCATGAGTTATGAGGAAAGGCTGCGGGAAATGCACCTTACGACACTGGAAGACAGAAGAGTAAGGTGGGGACATGATCACAACCTACAAAATCCTCAGGGGAATCGACCGGGTAAACAAGGATGAACTATTCAACACTGGTGGGACGCGAACAAGGGGACACAGGTGGAAGCTGAGTACCCAAATGAGCCACAGAGACGTTAGAAAGAACTTTTTCAGTGTCAGAGTAGTTAATAAATGGAATGCACTAGGAAGTGATGTGGTAGAGGCTGACTCCATACACAGTTTCAAAGGTAGATATGATAGAGCCCAATAGGCTCAGGAATCTGTACACCAGTTGATTGACGGTTGAGAGGCGGGACCAAAGAGCCAAAGCTCAACCCCCGCAAGCACAATTAGGTGAGACACACACACACACACACACACACACACACACACACACACACACACACACACACACACACACACACACACACACACACACACACACACACACACACATACACACACACACACACACACACACACATACACACACACACACACACACGCACACACACACACATACACACACACACACACACACACACACACACACACACACACACACACACACACGCACTCTCTCTCTCTCTCTCTTCTACTCTCTGGGAAGCCTCACTAGGACACCTATATCTAGAGAGAGAGAGAGAGAGAGAGAGAGAGAGAGAGAGAGAGAGAGAGAGAGAGAGAGAGAGAGAGAGAGAGAGAGAGAGAGAGAGAGAGAGAGAGAGAGAGAGAGAGAGAGAGAGAGAGAGAGAGAGAGAGAGAGAGAGGGAGAGAGAGAGAGAGAGGGAGGCAGACAGACAGGGACAGAGAGAGCTAGGGGGTTAGATGTGGAGAGAGAAGGAAAGAGAGAGGGGTGTGGAGGGAAGGTGATGTTGGGGAGAGGAGAAAGGGGCAGAAGCGGGAAATGGAATGTGTGGAGGAAGCGGACAGGAGAGAGTCTGATGATAGAAGTGAGAGGAAGAGATGAAAGAGGGTGAGATTTGAAGAGAGAAACTATAGGAGAACAGAGGGGGATAGCGGGAGGGCAACCCGTTCTCGCAAATTCGTAAAGTCAATATTGACTTATTAACTACGTGCATAGGTGACATACTAAACATAATAGATACCCTTAAAAAGCTTCATAGAAAACACCGTCCTTACCTAACCTTGTTAGTATCTTAAGATAAGCATCTTATTGCTTCGTAATTACAATTATTACTTAACCTATACCTATAATAGGTTAAGTAACAATTGTAATTACACAGCTATAAGATGCTTATCTTAAGATACTAACAAGGTTTGGTAAGGTCGGTGTTTTCTATGAAGCTTCTTAAGGGTATCTATTATGTTTAGTATGTCACCTATGCACGTAGTTAATAAGTCAATATTGACTTTACGAATTTGCGAGAACGGGTTGGGAGGGAGCGAGACCCGGGCACCACCGGGTACTTATTGTTAAGTACGCTGACGGATCAATATCAAGAAAGTGTTCACAACTGGACGGCGCACTAACCAATGTATTTGCTCTGACCTTTATTTATCCTCTGAGTATTACCTTTAAAATGACCACTTGCATTACCTCTTGTTATCAAATATTATCATTTCCTGCTACCGCCGACGCTCTGCTCTCGTCGCTAACAAAATATCACCGACAATTCCAAACTAATTTTGTGCTTCCGTAACAAAGAAAATGAAGGCTGGCGTCGCTCAGAGCAGCCAGAGGCAGGGAGGAACCCGGGCCACTGTGACAGGTAATGTGTAGGCGAGTCAGTCTTCTTGAATACTATCCCTTTGTGTCCCGTGGGGTCGGCCCAGCAGCTTTTCTCTGGTAGTACCAAAGTGCCACCGACTGCGGTGACAAATGTCAAGACTGGCAAGTGTGCGGGAGGTTGACAGTGTTTACTCGTGTCCAGGCTTCAAGGGAAGGCTGGATGGGCCGCACCAGCTTACACACACACACACACACACACACACACACACACACACACACACACACACACACACACACACACGCGCACACACACACACACACACACACACACACACACACACACACACACACACACACACACGGTGTTTTATATAATAATAATGTTACGACTTCTACTAATATTACCTCCGCTCAACCCGTTCTCGCAAATTCGTAAAGTCAATATTGACTTATTACCTACGTGCATAGGTGATATACTAAACATAATAGATACCCTTAAAACGATTCATAGAAAACACCGACCTTACCTAACCTTGTTAGTATCTTAAGATAAGCATCTTATTGCTTCGTAATTACAATTATTACTTAACCTATACCTATTATAGGTTAGGTAATAATTGTAATTACGAAGCAATAAGATGTTTATCTTAAGATACTAACAAGGTTAGGTAAGGTCGGTGTTTTCTATGAATCTTTTTAAGGGTATCTATTATGTTAAGTATGTCACCTATGCACATATTTATTAAGTCAATATTGACTTATTAAATTTGCGAGAACGGGTTGCTCCGCTATTACTACAACCTCTCTTACTACTGCTGCGTCATCCCATAATAATAATAATAATAATAATAATAATAATAATAATAATAATAATAATAATAATAATAATAATAATAATAATATTAATAATAATGATACTAATAATAATAATGACCCCAAAATAATTCAGTATAACTACAGTATTCCCCACACTAATGAGAGTAACTGTATAGAGGAGTGCAATTCTAGATTGCAACAACCAAATGAAATTAACTTAATGATTCTAAAAAATAAAATAACATATTTTTTTACCAATTATCACACAAATATTAATATAAAACGATACAAATATTACCACCACCATAAAAATAAAAAATAGTACTATAAATAGTTATATAATTTTAACCACATTAAAAATCTAATCAATAATATGCTTAAAGTTTTTTTTTAAGTTCAGGGGTATATATATATATATATATATATATATATATATATATATATATATATATATATATATATATATATATATATATATATATATATATATATATATATATATATATATATATATATATATATATATATATCAGGCTAGGCCCAGGCTAACATACTTCTTAAGGTGTGCACCAACTTTTGGCAACCCACTTCTAAATCAATATGAGGAGCTCCTCAGGTCAATATTCAGGAAGGCGCTCAACCTAGATTTAGATGACAGTCATTGGGACCAAGCAACACTACCAGTGAGATTTGGAGGGATAGGCATACGAAAGGCAACTGAGGTAGCACTTCCAGCATTCTTATCCTCATGTACAGCAGCCAACGAATTGGTAGGGCAGATCCTACCAGAGCGTATGAGAGAGACAGCGGGAACTCATGATCAAACGTTCATCGAAGCAGCCAGACAATGGGACACCATTGCACACCCTCAACCCCGACCACAAGTCCCAAAAGACCACAAGCAGGCCCACTGGGATAGCCCCATAATGGAAAAGACTGTCACAGCAATGATTGACAACGCTGATGCTGAAAACAAAGCCCGCCTCCTAGCGGTAACAGCACCCCACGCCGGGATTTTTTATTTGCTGTGCCCAATGCAGCCCTGGGAACTCGCCTCAGTCATGACGCTCTCCGCATTGGAGTTGCCCTTCGCCTTGCCGCCCCCATCCTCACCGAACATAGGTGCATCTGCGGAACTGCGATGGCAGACCAGTATGGTCGTCATGGTCTGGTATGTCGTA
Source organism: Procambarus clarkii (assembly GCF_040958095.1). Lineage (NCBI taxonomy): Eukaryota > Metazoa > Arthropoda > Malacostraca > Decapoda > Cambaridae > Procambarus > Procambarus clarkii. Next base: position 1,392,984 of record NC_091235.1, on the reverse strand, counting down.
AATCACAGGGTAAAATTGCAAGACATGAAGAAGTCAACGACATCATCAAGAGGAGCCTCGCCACAGCCCGCTGCCCGGCACAAAGAGAACCACACTTATCCAGACCTAACGACCCTCAGAAGCGCCCTGATGGGGTCACCTTGCTACCTTGGAAGGATGGTAAGCAAGTGGTATGGGACTACACGTGCGCTGCCACACTGGCCAGTACCTACCTCCACTACAGCACACGTGAAAGCGGTGGTGCTGCTTCTTTCAGGGAATCGCAGAAAATTATTAAATACAGAGGCCTAGCACACTGCTACAGCTTTGTTCCGATCGGCTCGGAGACCCTCGGTTCGTGGGGAAAATGTGCATTGAAGTTCCTGAAGGAATTGGGGGACAAATTGATCAGCGCTACAAAAGACCAGAGAGCAAAAAGTTTCTTGTTCCAGCGCCTCAGTGTTGCGATTCAGAGGGGAAATGCCTGTTGCGTCTTGGGCACTAGTCCAACTTCAGAGGAATTCGAAGAAGTGTTTGACTTGCAACAATGATCGAACCCGTCTGTGACATTCATCAATGTTTCCCATTGTTGTGTTCTTCAAGAGATCCATAACCTTTAAGCACCTTTTTGCATTATTATTTTTGTATCAACCCATGTATATCTTGTAACCATCAAATGCATAATAAAGCACAAAAAATATTCAAGGAAGGGGGTGGTAGGAGAAAAGCACACAGAAACTGTATTGGAGGGCATCTAAACATTCCCTCTAATGCGTTATGCGTGGTTTCCTCCGAGGCTATGGGTCCCCCTTCTTCCAGCTAGAGGTGGTACTCCCTTCTTATATATATATATATATATATATATATATATATATATATATATATATATATATATATATATATATATATATATATATATATATATATATATATATATATATATATATATATATATATATATATATATATATATATATATATATATATATATATATATATATATATATATATATATATATATATATATATATATATATATATATATATATATATATATTTATATATATATATATATATATATATATATATATATATATATATATATATATATATATATATATATATATATATATATATATATATATATATATATATATATATATATATAACTTTAGAACACTTTCCCACCAGGAGACTCGAACCCTAGCCAGCACAGAAGCCTTCCAGCAACTGGCATAACAGGTACGCCTTAACCTGCTCCACCACCTGCTCAGACCCTTAAAAGAGATGGTAATTTCGGAGTATTTAAATACACCAAAGATCACCACCTCCCAAGAGCACTAGAGCAAGTGAGGGGTCATTTAGACGTTAATTTCATCAAGTCCCTGTTAATATGGGAAGACACAGTGTCTATGCTTAAGGCACAACTCTCCTAAACACGAGAGTGAAGTATACAACTTCATATATAAGGAAGTATATGCCTTAAGCATAGACACTGTGTCTTCCCATATTAACAGGGACTTGATGAAATAAACGTATAAATGACCCCTCACTTGCTCTAGTGCTCTTGGGAGGTGGTGATCTTTGGTGTATTTAAATACTCCGAAATTACCATCTCTTTTAAGGGTCTGAGCAGGTGGTGGAGCGGGTTAAGGCGTACCTGTTATGCCAGTTGCTGGAAGGCTTCTGTGCTGGCTAGGGTTCGAGTCTCCTGGTGGGAAAGTGTTCTAAAGTTGTATACTTCACTCTCGTGTTTAGGAGAGTTGTGCCTTATATATATATATATATATATATATATATATATATATATATATATATATATATATATATATATATATATATATATATATATATATATATATATACATGTCGTACCTAGTAGCCAGAACGCACTTCTCGGCCTACTATGCAAGGCCCGATTTGCCTAATAAGCCAAGTTTTCATGAATTAATTGTTTTTCGACTACCTAACCTACCTAACCTAACCTAACCTAACTTTTTCGGCTACCACACCGAACCTAACCTATAAAGATAGGTTAGGTTAGGTTAGGTAGGGTTTGTTAGGTTCGGTCATATATCTACGTTAATTTTAACTCCAATAAAAATAAATTGACCTCATTCATAATGAAATGGGTAGCTTTATCATTTCATAAGAAAAAAATTAGAGAAAATATATTAATTCAGGAAAACTTGGCTTATTAGGCAAATCGGGCCTTGCATAGTAGGCTGAGAAGTGCGTTCTGGCTACTAGGTACGACATACATATATATATATATATATATATATATATATATATATATATATATATATATATATATATATATATATATATATATATATATATGTGCAAGGTTACAGTCACTTCACCTAAGGGGATGGCAGAAGAAGCCGCTACCAGCCAGCTCACCCCTCCCGAAGCTAATCAAAGGAGAGGCACCTGCAGTGTTTGTGGGAGCAACATCAGCATCAACTCTGTCTCCAGAGTCATACGCCAGCATGGCGACTGTCCTGGGTCAGGGAGGCCTCCCGTGGGAGGAGGCAGCACTCAGGAGCCTGTTGCACCAGTACAAATCGCAACAGATTACATTGCAACAGACGACCTGCTAGAGGCAATTAAAGCAACGTCAACCAGAACACTCACCCACATCCCAAAGGCCTCTCGCCCATTTGCTGCCGGGAAATACACGGACCTCATCGCAAAAGTCAACAGAGGGTCAAATAACCTTGATGCACCTGATACCATCAAAGCCTGGCACAATCTGTTACTTTTTGGCAGTGCATGCTTAGGTGTACCAGACAGAGGAGGCAAGACACTGGCCTCATCCGTCAATAAAGCAATTAGGGATTTTCCTAGGTCTGACAACCTAGTCCGCCTCCCCAAACACACCAAACACCGCCGAGGCAGACCAAGTACGACAATCAGCGACAACAGAAAATTAGGTACCCAAGTCAGCAAGAAAATTGAAGAGGGCAATACAGTCGGGGCACTCAGGTTGATCACAAGTGAGGACAAAATTTTGCCCAGGAATGAAACCACAGCCCAAGCACTGAGAGAAAAACACCCCCTCAGGGCCGTAGATGGACCTCCCCCACAGGTCAGGCTCGCCCCTAACCAGGAACCTCTCGTCCTCCGGGAGTCAGAGGTTTATAAAGCTATCGTTTCATTTCCCCCGGGCTCCTCAGGAGGCTACACAGGGGTAAGACCTCAACATGTGAAGGAAATGGTGAACCCTGTTCTTGGCCCAGCTGCAGAAGCGCTCCTGACAGAAATCACAACGTTTGTCAACAACTGCCTCGCCGGGTTAATCCCTGATGAAATCAAACCATTCTTCTTTGGTGCATCCCTATGTGCCCTCAAAAAGAAAGGGGGAGGGATCAGACCCATTGCCGTTGTTAATATCCTTCGCCGCCTAGTTGCAAGGGCTGCTGTCAGAAGTATCCGAATGGAAGCAGCCACCATGCTGCAACCCAACCAGCTGGGGTTTGGAGTCCCCCAAGGCTGTGAAGCAGCGGCTCATGCTGCACGAGCCTACATTAGCTCTCTTACTGAAGACCAGGCAGTAGTAAAATTAGATTTTAAAAACGCTTTCAACTCGGTCAAAAGGGAAGCAATCCTCACTGCAGTCCAGGAACATTGCCCAAGCATTCTCCCGTTTGTGTCAGCAGGCTACAGCAAAGACTCAACCCTCCTGTTTGGCAAACATGAAGTCACCTCAGCAGAGGGAATTCAACAGGGAGACCCACTTGCACCGTTCCTCTTTTGCATAGCGGTTCCTCAACGCATAGCAGGGTCGTGCGTTTTAATATTAGTATATTTTGGTAGCAGTCTTTCCTGTAGACATATATTATTAAATATGACCAAAAAAGTAAGATTAATAATTCTAACACGAATTTTCTCAATCTTTCGTACATTTCTTTTCACTGTCACTGTCTTTTCACAGAAAGACTGCTACCAAAATATACTAATATTAAAACGCACGACCCAGCAGCAAGGAATCAAGCCTTCACGATAAAATATCGCCAGGATCTGATTCGTGATCAGATATACAAGGCTGAGAATGAAATCAAAGACAACAAAACGCAACTACTTCATGCTACAAACGAGTGGAGAAATAGCAACATCGACGAAAGTATCCGTACCCGCATTGAACAACACCTCGACATCCTCACAGACCGACATCACCTCAGCACTGAAACAAGGATTATCAAGAAACTAACAAAGTTATATGGAGGACCTATGGCAATTCCACGACCTAGAGATGGCTTCCTGAACCTTGCAGGAATTAACCTCACTGAGGACCAAGTCACTCTCCTAAATCTGGGCATAAACTGTCACGTTATGTCCAGACCGAGTGAGATGGCCCGGAAAGTGGAGTTGGAAATTCTGTTGGACGACATATTCGACCTCGAGACACAAAAGAAGGTCACTACCAAAGATACCTTACAAGCAGAACTTATTGCGGAAGGAGGAAAGAATCGAGGCAATTACAGAAGCACCATACTGTCCCCCGAGCTCAAAGCGGCAGCTAAAAGCCTTTGTGAGAACAAGGAGATAGTTGTCAGGAGAGGTGACAAGTCGCCAATATATGTCATTCTTAAAAAAGACGAATATCTGGCGAAAATGAACCTCATACTCTCTGACCAAACTAAATTCCAAAGGGTAACGAAGGACACTACAGCCGAATTGAAAGCAAAGGTCAACAAACTGATTGAAACTGTGAACGCCAAGAAATCCGGACTCCACCTGCCAAAGATTATTGGGGAATATAAACCTGGATATGCGTATGGAAGTGTCAAGACACACAAGCCTGGAAACCCACTTCGGCCAATCATTAGCCAGATACCCACACCCACGTACAGACTGGCGAAGCGACTCAACGGCCTGCTGACTCCATATGTCCCTTGCGCCTTCAGCCTGAAGTCTCCAAAAGAATTTGTTGACTTACTGCGGGGTACACGGGCCACAGGGATAAGAGCCTCGTTGGACGTAGAATCACTGTTCACCAACGTACCTGTGGACGAGACAATCGGGATGATAGCCGACAGAGTGTATCGTGATCCAGCCTGTACTCCTCTTGACATACCAGAGAATATTCTAAGGAAACTACTCCAAGCTTGTACTAAAGAGGCACCCTTCTTGAGCCCGGATGGGCACATGTATAAGCAAGTAGATGGGGTCGCCACGGGTTCTCCCCTAGGTGTCCTGTTTGCAAACTTCTACATGGGTACCATCGAGCAAAAAGTCTTAGTCGACATGAACTTGAAACCGGCCATATACTGCAGGTATGTTGACGACATTTTTACACAGGTACCTGATGTCAGACATCTGCAGGAGCTGAAGGAGGCGTTTGAGCAGAGTTCCGTGCTGCGTTTCACTTACGAGATGGAAAAGGATAGGAAGCTGCCCTTTCTAGATGTAACAGTCATGGAAAAGAGCGGAGGTTTCCACACTGCAGTCTACACTAAGGAAACGAACATAGGAATGTGCCTAAATGCCAACAGCGACTGCCCAGACAGGTACAAGAGGAGTGTTGTTAACGCATATGTCGACCGTGCTCTCAGCCACAGCTCAGAATGGAAGCAAGTCGACGAAGAACTCTGTAGGGTAAGGCAGGTCCTAGTCAACAACGGCTTCTCCAATGGTTTCGTCGAAGACATCATAAGAAGGAAAGTGAAACGCCATGCAACCTCTGAAGAGACAACTAACACAACACCTATACCCCCTATTAGACTATTTTACAGGAACTTCTTTTCCACAGCTCATAAAACGGAGGAAAGGGTCCTGAAAGATATTGTTAATAGAAACGTTATCCCTACAGACAAAAATCAGAGGATACAACTGACGATTTACTATAAAACCAGAAAAACGGCCAGCCTACTCATGAGAAACTCTCCAAACACAAAGCAGAACGCTCTAAAAGAGACCAACGTCGTCTATGCCTTCAAATGCCCTCTTGGGGATTGTAAGCTCCAAAAAACCCAGTATATAGGCAAGACAACAACATCTCTTTCTAGGCGTTTAACGATGCATAAGCAACAGGGCTCCATTAAGGAACATATAATCTCTTCCCACAACCAAACCATCGCCAGAGAAATCCTAGTAAACAACACAGAAATCATCGATAGATACAGCGATAGCAGACGGCTTGACGTTTGCGAGGCACTACACATCAAAAAGTCAACGCCAGCAATCAACAGCCAATTAATGCACAACTATATTCTACCCACCTCAAGACTCCGCTCCAATATAGAAGCATCAAGAAATATGGACCAATTGGCTTTCTACAATCACTTCTATTCAATACCCATTGTTTTGTGTTCTGTCTTGTGTTGATGAATTTAATACCCGATTAAATACCACCTCACCCCATCCACCTCACTCAAATGTAGATAAAAACAAATCGGAGATGTGTAAGTTCTATTCAGTTGTGTATGTGTAACTAAAGTCTTTGAAAGTGTAATAAGTTTTACGAAACGCGCTCAAGTGTCGCGTCAGACTAGAAATAAAAATGAATTTTGGAGAATTGATTTTTGAATTACCACCAACAGTGAAAAGAAATGTACGAAAGATTGAGAAAATTCGTGTTAGAATTATTAATCATACTTTTTCGGTCATATTTAATAATATATGTCAACAGGAAAGACTGCTACCAAAATATACTAATATATATACATATATATATATATATATATATATATATATATATATATATATATATATATATATATATATATATATATATATATATATATATATATATATATATATATATATATATATATATATATATATATATATTAGTATATTTTGGTAGCAGTCTTTCCTGTAGACATATATTATTAAATATGACCGAAAAAGTAAGATTAATAATTCTAACACGAATTTTCTCAATCTTTCGTACATTACGCTTCACTGTTGGAGGTAAACCAAAAATCAATTCTCCAAAATTCATTTTTATTTCTAGTCTGACGCGACACGGGCGCGTTTCGTAAAACTTATTACATTTTCAAAGACTTTAGTTCACAAATACACAACTGATTAGAACTTACGTATCTCCGATTTTATATCTACATTTGAGTGAGGTGGGAGGGGTGATGTGGCATTAACACAAGACAGAACAAGAGGGGATATTAATAGGGTATTAAAAGTATCAACACAAGACAGAACACAAACAATGGGTATTGAATAGAAGTGTTTGTAGAAAGCCTATTGGTCCATATTTCTTGATGCTTCTATATTGGAGCGGAGTCTTGAGGTGGGTAGAATATAGTTGTGCAATAATTGGCTGTTGATTGCTGGTGTTGACTTCTTGATGTGTAGTGCCTCGCAAACGTCAAGCCGCCTGCTATCGCTGTATCTATCGATGATTTCTGTGTTGTTGACTAGGATTTCTCTGGCGATGGTTTGGTTGTGGGAAGAGATTATATGTTCCTTAATGGAGCCCTGTTGCTTATGCATCGTTAAACGCCTAGAAAGAGATGTTGTTGTCTTGCCTATATACTGGGTTTTTTGGAGCTTACAGTCCCCAAGTGGGCATTTGAAGGCATAGACGACGTTAGTCTCTTTTAAAGCGTTCTGTTTTGTGTCTGGAGAGTTTCTCATGAGAAGGCTGGCCGTTTTTCTGGTTTTATAGTAAATCGTCAGTTGTATCCTCTGATTTTTGTTTGTAGGGATAACGTTTCTATTAACAATATCTTTCAGGACCCTTTCCTCCGTTTTATGAGCTGTGGAAAAGAAGTTCCTGTAAAATAGTCTAATAGGGGGTATAGGTGTTGTGTTAGTTGTCTCTTCAGAGGTTGCATGGCTTTTCACTTTCCTTCTTATGATGTCTTCGATGAAACCATTGGAGAAGCCGTTATTGACTAGGACCTGCCTTACCCTACAGAGTTCTTCGTCGACTTGCTTCCATTCTGAGCTGTGGCTGAGAGCACGGTCGACATATGCGTTAACAACACTCCTCTTGTACCTGTCTGGGCAGTCGCTGTTGGCATTTAGGCACATTCCTATGTTCGTTTCCTTAGTGTAGACTGCAGTGTGGAAACCTCCGCTCTTTTCCATGACTGTTACATCTAGAAAGGGCAGCTTCCTATCCTTTTCCATCTCGTAAGTGAAACGCAGCACGGAACTCTGCTCAAATGCCTCCTTCAGCTCCTGCAGATGTCTGACATCAGGTACCTGTGTAAAAATGTCGTCAACATACCTGCAGTATATGGCCGGTTTCAAGTTCATGTCGACTAAGACTTTTTGCTCGATGGTACCCATGTAGAAGTTTGCAAACAGGACACCTAGGGGAGAACCCATGGCGACCCCATCTACTTGCTTATACATGTGCCCATCCGGGCTCAAGAAGGGTGCCTCTTTAGTACAAGCTTGGAGTAGTTTCCTCAGAATATTTTCTGGCATGTCAAGAGGAGTACAGGCTGGATCACGATACACTCTTTCGGCTATCATTCCGATTGTCTCGTCCACAGGTACGTTGGTAAACAGCGATTCTACGTCCAACGAGGCTCTTATCCCTGTGGCCCGTGTGCCCCGCAGTAAGTCAACAAAATTCCTTTGGAGACTTCAGGCTGAAGGCGCAAGGAACATAAGGAGTCAGCAGGCCGTTGAGTCGCTTCGCCAGTCTGTACGTGGGTGTGGGTATCTGGCTAATGATTGGCCGAAGTGGGTTGCCAGGCTTGTGCGTCTTGACATTTCCATACGCATATCCAGGTTTATATTCCCCAATGATCTTTGGCAGGTGGAGTCCGGATTTCTTGGCGTTCACAGTTTCGATCAGTTTGTTGACCTTTGCTTTTAATTCGGCTGTAGTGTCCTACAGCCGAATTAAACACTACAGGACACTACAGCCGAATTAAAAGCAAAGGTCAACAAACTGATCGAAACTGTGAACGCCAAGAAATCCGGACTCCACCTGCCAAAGATTATTGGGGAATAAAAACCTGGATATGCGTATGGAAGTGTCAAGACACACAAGCCTGGAAACCCACTTCGGCCAATCATTAGCCAGATACCCACACCCACGTACAGACTGGCGAAGCGACTCAACGGCCTGCTGACTCCTTATGTTCCTTGCGCCTTCAGCCTGAAGTCTCCAAAGGAATTTTGTTGACTTACTGCGGGGCACACGGGCCACAGGGATAAGAGCCTCGTTGGACGTAGAATCGCTGTTTACCAACGTACCTGTGGACGAGACAATCGGAATGATAGCCGACAGAGTGTATCGTGATCCAGCCTGTACTCCTCTTGACATGCCAGAAAATATTCTGAGGAAACTACTCCAAGCTTGTACTAAAGAGGCACCCTTCTTGAGCCCGGATGGGCACATGTATAAGCAAGTAGATGGGGTCGCCATGGGTTCTCCCCTAGGTGTCCTGTTTGCAAACTTCTACATGGGTACCATGGAGCAAAAAGTCTTAGTCGACATGAACTTGAAACCGGCCATATACTGCAGGTATGTTGACGACATTTTTACACAGGTACCTGATGTCAGACATCTGCAGGAGCTGAAGGAGGCATTTGAGCAGAGTTCCGTGCTGCGTTTCACTTACGAGATGGAAAAGGATGGGAAGCTGCCCTTTCTAGATGTAACAGTCATGGAAAAGGGCGGAGGTTTCCACACTGCAGTCTACACTAAGGAAACAAACATAGGAATGTGCCTAAAAGCCAACAGCGACTGCCCTGACAGGTACAAGAGGAGTGTTGTTAATGCATATGTCGACCGTGCTCTCAGCCACAGCTCAGAATGGAAGCAAGTCGACGAAGAACTCTGTAGGGTAAGGCAGGTCCTAGTCAATAACGGCTTCTCCAATGGTTTCATCGAAGACATCATAAGAAGGAAAGTGAAAAGCCATGCAACCTCTGAAGAGACAACTAACACAACACCTATACCCCCTATTAGACTATTTTACAGGAACTTCTTTTCCACAGCTCATAAAACGGAGGAAAGGGTCCTGAAAGATATTGTTAATAGAAACGTTATCCCTACAAACAAAAATCAGAGGATACAACTGACGATTTACTGTAAAACCAGAAAAACGGCCAGCCTTCTCATGAGAAACTCTCCAGACACAAAACAGAACGCTTTAAAAGAGACTAACGTCGTCTATGCCTTCAAATGCCCACTTGGGGACTGTAAGCTCCAAAAAACCCAGTATATAGGCAAGACAACAACATCTCTTTCTAGGCGTTTAACGATGCATAAGCAACAGGGCTCCATTAAGGAACATATAATCTCTTCCCACAACCAAACCATCGCCAGAGAAATCCTAGTAAACAACACAGAAATCATCGATAGATACAGCGATAGCAGGCGGCTTGACGTTTGCGAGGCACTACACATCAAGAAGTCAACACCAGCAATCAACAGCCAATTATTGCACAACTATATTCTACCCACCTCAAGACTCCGCTCCAATATAGAAGCATCAAGAAATATGGACCAATAGGCTTTCTACAAACACTTCTATTCAATACCCATTGTTTGTGTTCTGTCTTGTGTTGATACTTTTAATACCCTATTAATATCCCCTCTTGTTCTGTCTTGTGTTAATGCCACATCACCCCTCCCACCTCACTCAAATGTAGATATAAAATCGGAGATACGTAAGTTCTAATCAGTTGTGTATTTGTGAACTAAAGTCTTTGAAAATGTAATAAGTTTTACGAAATGCGCCCGTGTCGCGTCAGACTAGAAATAAAAATGAATTTTGGAGAATTGATTTTTGATTTACCTCCAACAGTGAAGCGTAATGTACGAAAGATTGAGAAAATTCGTGTTAGAATTATTAATCTTACTTTTTCGGTCATATTTAATAATAATATATATATATATATATATATATATATATATATATATATATATATATATATATATATATATATATATATATATATATATATATATATATATATATATATATATATATGCGAACAAGCCTGAATGGTCCCCAGGACATATGCATATATATATATATATATATATATATATATATATATATATATATATATATATATATATATATATATATATATATATATATATATATATATATATATATATATATATATATATATATATATATATATATATATATATATATATATATATATATATATATATATATATATATATATATATATATATATATATATATATATATATATATATATATATATAACCACCGCACCAATGATCATTGGTGTGGTGGTCACGGTACTGTGTACCGTGAATGGGTTCGAATCCTGGCCGGGTCAAAGAGTTCTCAGTGATATATGGCTTGCTCGTTCATACAGCTTTCTCACACACACACACATATATATATATATATATATATATATATATATATATATATATATATATATATATATATATATATATATATATATATATATATATATATATATATATATATATATATATATATATATATATTAGTTGATTTTATACCCGCATTAGGTCAGGTGATAATACAATGAAGGTGAAAAACATGGGGGGATACATAAGGGATAAACATAGGGGCTACAGAAGGCGTATTGGCCCATACGAGGCATCTCCTATCTAAACACAAAGATTAATCCAGTGTAATTGGCCTGTTATGTTGGACATTGTCTTCTGTGTTGGCATCGATATGTTCTTGTCTTGTCCTTACTCTTATGGTGGGTAGAGTAAATAGTTCCGTGATTTGGGTGTTCATGGTAGGTCGCTCTATTCTTATGTGAATTGCCTCAAGAATTTGTAATCTTCTTGAATCTTGGGTTTTGTCTATTATGCAAGTATTCTTGTTCAACATTTCTCTTGTTAGAGTAATGTCATGGGCTTGTCTCATGTGATTCCTAGGGGCACCAGATTGAAGATGGCATGTCAAACGCCTCGTCAGCTTGGTCGACGTCATACCTATGTACTTACATTGAAGGTTACATCCTTCGTGGGGGCAAGTGTACATGTATACAACGCTTGACTGCTGTAGAGGGTTCTCCGTCGGCTTCGGGCTGTTTTTGATAAGGAGTTCGGAAGTCTTCTTGGCTTTGTAGAATATTATCAGGTTTATGTTTTGGTTAGGAGTAGTGCTTTTTACTCCTTTACGGATTATTTCTTTCATTATTCTTTCCTCTTTTATATGTTCACTGTGCATGGTTGATTTGTAATATAATTTTATTGTAATATAATTTTATTGTAATATAATTTTATTGGGGGTTTATTGGTAATTATACCAACGGTCCACTTGGACCGTTGGTATAATTCAGAACCTAGAACAGAAACCACAACACCCCCAATAAAATTATATTACAAATCAACCATGCACAGTGAACATATAAAAGAGCAAAGAATAATGAAAGAAATAATCCGTAAAGGAGTAAAAAGCACTACTCCTAACCAAAACATAAACCTGATAATATTCTACAAAACCAAGAAGACTTCCGAACTCCTTATCAAAAACAGCCCGAAGCCGACGGAGAACCCTCTACAGCAGTCAAGCGTTGTATACATGTACACTTGCCCCCACGAAGGATGTAACCTTCAATGTAAGTACATAGGTATGACGTCGACCAAGCTGACGAGGCGTTTGACATGCCATCTTCAATCTGGTGCCCCTAGGAATCACATGAGACAAGCCCATGACATTACTCTAACAAGAGAAATGTTGAACAAGAATACTTGCATAATAGACAAAACCCAAGATTCAAGAAGATTACAAATTCTTGAGGCAATTCACATAAGAATAGAGCGACCTACCATGAACACCCAAATCACGGAACTATTTACTCTACCCACCATGAGAGTAAGGACAAGACAAGAACATATCGATGCCAACACAGAAGACAATGTCCAACATAACAGGCCAATTACACTGGATTAATCTTTGTGTTTAGATAGGAGATGCCTCGTATGGGCCAATACGCCTTCTGCAGCCCCTATGTTTATCCCTTATGTATCCCCCCATGTTTTTCACCTTCATATATATATATATATATATATATATATATATATATATATATATATATATATATATATATATATATATATATATATATATATATATATATATATATATATATATATATATAAAACAAGCCTGAATGGTCCCCAGGACTATATACAACTGAAAACTCACACCCCAGAAGTGACTCGAACCCATACTGCCAGGAGCAACGCAACTGGTATGTACAGGGACGCCTTAATCCGCTTGACCATCACGACCGGACATAAGGAAGTTATAGCCGAAGCTATTTGAACCACTTCCCTGCCGGCACTCGGATGGTAATCTTGGGCATAGCATTTTATCAAATCACCTCATTCTTTGGGGCACACGTGAGGAACACAAATGCAAACAAGCCTGAATGGTCCCCAGGACTATATACAACTGAAAACTCACACCCCTGAAGTGACTCGAACCCATACTGCCAGGAGCAACGCAACTGGTATGTACAGGGACGCCTTAATCTGCTTGACCATCACGACCGGACATAAGGAAGTGATAGCCGAAGCTATTTGCACCACTTCCCCGCCGGCACTCGGATGGTAATCTTGGGCATAGCATTTTATCAAATCACCTCATTCTTTGGGGCACACGTGAGGAACACAAATGCAAACAAGCCTGAATGGTCCCCAGGACTATATACAACTGAAAACTCACACCCCAGAAGTGACTCGAACCCATACTGCCAGGAGCAACGCAACTGGTATGTACAGGGACGCCTTAATCCGCTTGACCATCACGACCGGACATAAGGAAGTGATAGCCGAAGCTATTTGAACCACTTCCCCGCCGGCACTCGGATGGTAATCTTGGGCATAGCATTTTATCAAATCACCTCATTCTTTGGGCCACACGTGAGGAACACAAATGCAAACAAGCCTGAATGGTCCCCAGGACTATATACAACTGAAAACTCACACCCCAGAAGTGACTCGAACCCATACTGCCAGGAGCCACGCAACTGGTATGTACAGGGACGCCTTAATCCGCTTGACCATCACGACCGGACATAAGGAAGTGATAGCCGAAGCTATTTGAACCACTTCCCCGCCGGCACTCGGATGGTAATCTTGGGCATAGCATTTTATCAAATCACCTCATTCTTTGGGGCACACGTGAGGAACACAAATGCAAACAAGCCTGAATGGTCCCCAGGACTATATACAACTGAAAACTCACACCCCAGAAGTGACTCGAACCCATACGGCCAGGAGCAACGCAACTGGTATGTACAGGGACGCCTTAATCCGCTTGACCATCACGACCGGACATAAGGAAGTGATAGCCGAAGCTATTTGAACCACTTCCCCGCCGGCACTCGGATGGTAATTTTGGGCATAGCATTTTATCAAATGACCTCATTCTTTGGGGCACACGTGAGGAACACAAATGCAAACAAGCCTGAATGGTCCCCAGGACTATATACAACTGAAAACTCACACCCCAGAAGTGACTCGAACCCATACTGCCAGGAGCAACGCATCTGGTATGTACAGGGACGCCTTAATCCGCTTGACCATCACGATAGCTTCGGCTATCACTTCCTTATGTCCGGTCGTGATGGTCAAGCGGATTAAGGCGTCCCTGTACATACCAGTTCCGTTGCTCCTGGCAGTATGGTTTCGAGTCACTTCTGGGGTGAGAGTTTTCAGTTGTATATAGTCCTGGGGACCATTCAGGCTTGTTTGCATTTGTGTTCCTCACGTGTGCCCCAAAGAATGAGGTGATTTGATAAAATGCTATGCCCAAGATTACCATCCGAGTGCCGGCGGGGAAGTGGTTCAAATAGCTTCGGCTATCACTTCCTTATGTCCGGTCGTGATGGTCAAGCGGATTAAGGCGTCCCTGTACATACCAGTTGCGTTGCTCCTGCCAGTATGGGTTCGAGTCACTTCTGGGGTGTGAGTTTTCAGTTGTATATAGTCCTGGGGACCATTCAGGCTTGTTTGCATTTGTGTTCCTCACGTGTGCCCCAAAGAATGAGGTGATTTGATAAAATGCTATGCCCAAGATTACCATCCGAGTGCCGGCGGGGAAGTGGTTCAAATAGCTTCGGCTATCACTTCCTTATGTCCGGTCGTGATGGTCAAGCGGATTAAGGCGTCCCTGTACATACCAGTTGCGTTGCTCCTGGCAGTATGGGTTCGAGTCACTTCTGGGGTGTGAATTTTCAGTTGTATATAGTCCTGGGGACCATTCAGGCTTGTTTGCATTTGTGTTCCTCACGTGTGCCCCAAAGAATGAGGTGATTTGATAAAATGCTATGCCCAAGATTACCATCCAAGTGCCGGCGGGGAAGTGGTTCAAATAGCTTCGGCTATCACTTCCTTATGTCCGGTCGTGATGGTCAAGCGGATTAAGGCGTCCCTGTACATACCAGTTGCGTTGCTCCTGGCAGTATGGGTTCGAGTCACTTCTGGGGTGTGAGTTTTCAGTTGTATATAGTCCTGGGGACCATTCAGGCTTGTTTGCATTTGTGTTCCTCACGTGTGCCCCAAAGAATGAGGTGATTTGATAAAATGCTATGCCCAAGATTACCATCCGAGCGCCGGCGGGGAAGTGGTTCAAATAGCTTCGGCTATCACTTCCTTATGTCCGGTCGTGATGGTCAAGCGGATTAAGGCGTCCCTGTACATACCAGTTGCGTTGCTCCTGGCAGTATGGGTTCGAGTCACTTCTGGGGTGTGAGTTTTCAGTTGTATATAGTCCTGGGGACCATTCAGGCTTGTTTGCATTTGTGTTCCTCACGTGTGCCCCAAAGAATGAGGTGATTTGATAAAATGCTATGCCCAAGATTACCATCCGAGTGCCGGCGGGGAAGTGGTTCAAATAGCTTCGGCTATCACTTCCTTATGTCCGGTCGTGATGGTCAAGCGGATTAAGGCGTCCCTGTACATACCAGTTGCGTTGTTCCTGGCAGTATGGGTTCGAGTCACTTCTGGGGTGTGAGTTTTCAGTTGTATATAGTCCTGGGGACCATTCAGGCTTGTTTGCATTTGTGTTCCTCACGTGTGCCCCAAAGAATGAGGTGATTTGATAAAATGCTATGCCCAAGATTACCATCTGAGTGCCGGCGGGGAAGTGGTTCAAATAGCTTCGGCTATCACTTCCTTATGTCCGGTCGTGATGGTCAAGCGGATTAAGGCGTCCCTGTACATACCAGTTGCGTTGCTCCTGGCAGTATGGGTTCGAGTCACTTCTGGGGTGTGAGTTTTCAGTTATAAATATATATATATATATATATATATATATATATATATATATATATATATATATATATATATATATATATATATATATATATATATTCATTTGACCTTAATTATGCTCCTGTGCTTCATAGACCTGAAGCCCCAAGCTAATTATTTAAAAGTGGTTTCATAATATAACTTTATCTTGTACATATTAATTGTTAATTTGTAATATGAATATTACCAATGTAATGCAAATTACCAGCAGGGCTGGCGTCTTTACAACAGTATTAATTATACCGCCTGAGTTCCTTTGTTCCTCTGGCTGGGGCAGGGTTCTCGCTGCTGATTGGCCAGTTACCAAGCTAGCGGCCATTTTTTTCTGCGTCACGAATTTCTATTGACTAATTATCCTACTCTGCATCAAATTAGTCGTCTTTCATGATTTGTTTGTTACACTATTTGTTTTTTTAGGTTTTAGAAATTGGTGGTCATATAATTAGCAAAATACTTTATTCCGATAAATATACAGGATGATTATTAGTTTTAAATGATCAAAAGAGCCCACGTGTTGGAGAGTGTCTGGATTCTGTTGTCCTATTGAAGTCATCTGACAAGTGTTTTTATAAGACGCTCATTTGGTCACTTAAGTGAGTCAACACTTTCATGTGTGAAAAATGAAGAATGGTCTGAGTCTTAAAAAAAAGTACCGAAAGCTTATCCCGCTGGTTCAACACCTGGTTTTTGGATGATGGCACTAAATGCTCGCCCCCTAGACTACCTCTTGGAAGACATCAGAAAAATAAAGGTGACTGTTGAATCTTACACCAGACCAAAGCTTGAAGAGTAAGACTTCCTACTGAAGACCATGTTAGAAAAAGTGGTCAACCTCTCCCTCAATGAATGCCAGTTGAAACACCCCTGTCTTCTAGTAAGGCTCGGTGGCCTTGGCATCTGCAGAGCCACCCAAATTGCTGTCAGAGTCTTGCTGTCTTGCTCCTCAGCATCAGATGACTTGGTCAAGGAAATTCTACCAGACAACCTGTGTGACTCAGCAAGGATATATGACCCCCCACTACACGAAATGCAACACAAAGCGAGGTACCCTGGCGCACCCCAGCACAACCTAGCTGGGACTGCTCCATTGCAGTCAAAGAAGCCCCAGCTGTGCTGGAGGCAGTAACAGCCTCCAGTGATCATGCGTGCCACACAGCTGTGGAGACTCGTTATACAGGGGACTTCCTTTTGGCAGTTCCTATGATTGTGACTGGTATACATCTTGATCTGCAGCAGCTTTGTATTAAAGTCGCCCTTCACCTTGCTTTCCCTATCCACTCAGTGTACAGGTGGATTTTGCAGCGAGGCAACTGCAGACGAATATGGATTGCATGGCCTGCTCTGTGGAACATCGGGTGATTGGTCACTTATGACACGACGAAATCATTGAAATCATTAAGAGGAGCCTTGCCTCTGCCCAGTGTCCAACAGTGAGAGAGACTTGCAATCTACTGAACCGTAACTCTGTCAGCTTTGCTGGCCGACCAAATGGAATCACACTGCGCCCATGAAAAATGACAGACAATTGGTCTGGGACTGTACTTGCGTATCAACCCTTGCAGCCACATACATCTCCCTCTCTGTCGGCCAAGGAGGAGCCGTGGCGACACACAGAGAAAGAGACAAGTCAACCAAGTACAGAGTAATAGATCACCGGTACAACCTCGTTCCAGTATGATCTGAGACCCTTGATCAATGGGGAGAGATTGCAAGGATGTTTCTTAAGGATCTTGATTCTAGGCTCACTGAAACAACAAGAGACTCCTAGAGCTGCGAGATTTTCATCCCGCGCCTCAGTCTAGCGATCCAGAGGGGGAATACCTTCTGCATCCACAGTTCCTGCCCGGCGTCAGAAAAATTGGAAGAAATCTACGGTCTCTAGGAAACAAACTACCCTTAATTACATGTTAATGTCCACATTTTATAACCAATCAGATATGAAACTGATATTATATCAGATATTATATCTTGCATAATAAAGTATACAATATCTATATAAATGAAAATAGAAATGTTCATTTTTGCATAACCACTAATCTTCGAAAGTTCTTCACCGATTGCTTTGAAATTTTCACACAACGTTCCATTCGCATCTGAGTACGTTTTTATATACATACTATATAGATGTCACGTCTGTGACTTAAAAAAAAAACATGCTTTGTCTGAAAAAGAGCGCCATCTGTTGGATGTAAGAGCAACACATGCAGTACTCTCCGAAAATTCTTCACTGATTGCTTTGTAATTTCGACACAACATTGCATTCAAATAGGCGCGTCTTTTTATATACATACTATATAGATGCCACCCCTGTGACAGGTAAAAACATGTGTTTTGAAAAACAGCGCCATCTGTTGCACATAATAGCAAAATGCACGCTATACTAAATATGTCACAAATTCCATTTCAATGTTTCCGATTGCTTTGATAAATTATATTTTAATAGATTTTGATTTATTTTATTTTTTATTGAATTATTTTGTGTGACATTGTGTTGGAATTGAGCAATGTTGTTTAGCATACCGTTCATTTCGTAAGTATAAGTATAGATGCCACACCTGTAACAGGTAAAACTATGCTTTTCTTGAAAAACAATGCCATCTGTTGCATTTAAGAGCAACACACATGCTATACTAAATATGTTACAATTCCATATCAATGTTTCTAGTTGCACTGATAAAATTAATTTTCATAGATTTTTATTTATTTTCATTTTGATTTAATTATTTTGTATGAATAAAAATACATGTATTTTTTATGCTGTGTTGTTTACCATACCATTCATTTTGTGAATATAGTTTATTTTTTCACATTTCATTTCATTTTTTAACTGTTTTTCGTATATTTCAGAGATGGGAACATCAGATCACTTGATGTTTCCAATTTTTTGATGGGAACATCTGACCATTTCCGACATCCACCATCGGACGAAGGAGTGCAGAATGGTGGGGATGACGAGGGGACGGAAGTGAGAGATGGTGGGGAGGACGAGGGGACAAGGGAGGGGGTAATGGTGGGGGAAGGACGAGGGGATGGAGGAGTTTAGAATGGTGGGGATGAGGGGATGGTGGAGTGGGGAATGATTGGGAGGCCGAGGAGACGGGTGAGGAGGGAATGGGTGGGAGGACTGGGGGACAGGGAAGGTTGCTGTAACTCAGCAACGCATGGCCGGGTACTGCTAGTAATTAATAAAATAATGGGTGGTATGAAAAGCAAATACTCATACGTACCCAGAGTCAAACAATAAGTTTTCTCTGAATGCTCTTTACTAACCTTGTTGACCAAACCACACCTTTTCACGCTAGAAAGTGAAGGGACGACGACGTTTCGGTCCGTCCTTAATTATTCACAACTTGATTTTACTCCCCTTCTTAAGACTACGGCAATTTCACGACCCAGAGAGGGCTTCTTAAACCTTGCTGAAATCAACCTCACTGAGTACCATATCACTCTTAAATCTGGATATTAACTGTCCCGTTATGTCCAGACCAAGTGAGATGGCCCGGAAAGTGGAGTTGGAGATCCTATTGGACGACATATTCGACCTCGAGAAGCAAAAAAAAAAGGTTACCAAAGACACCTTGCAAGAGGAACTTATTGCAGAAGAAGGAAAGGTTTGAGGTAACTACAAAAGCACCATACTGTCCCCCGAGCTCAAAGCGGCAGCTAAGAGCCTTCGTGAGAACAAGGAGATAGTCGTCAGGAGAGGTGACAAGTCGCCAATATACGTTATTCTTAAAAAAGACGAATATCTGGCAAAAATGAACCTCATACTCTCTGACCAAACTAAATTCCAAAGGATAACAAAGGACACTACAGCCGAATTGAAAACGAAGGTAAACAGATTGATCGAAACTGTAAACGCCAAAAAATCTGGACTCCACCTGCCTAAGGTTATTGAGGAAAACAAACCTGGTTATGCGTATGGGAATGTCAAGACCCACTAGCCTGGAAACCCACTTCGGCCAATCATCCCTTCACCAGATACCCAAACCCACATATAGACTGGCTAAGCGACTTAACTGCTTGCTGACTTAAGTACCTGTGCTTTCAGCCTGAAGTCTCCAAAGCAACTCGTTGACTTACTGCGGGGAGCACGGGCCACAGGGATAAGAACCTCTTTGGATGTAGTTTGGTCAGAGAGTATGAGGTTCTTTTTCGCCAGATATTCGTTTTTTTTAAGAATGACGTATATTGGCGACTTGTCGCCTCTCCTGACGACTATCTCCTTGTTCTCACGAAGGTTCTTAGCTGCCGCTTTGAGCTCGGGGGACAGTATGGTGCTTCTGTAGTTGCCTCGATTCTTTCCTCCTTCTGCAATAAGTTCTGCTTGTAAGGTGTCTTTAGTGGTAACCTTCTTTTGCGTCTCGAGGTCGAATATGTCGTCCAATAGGATTTCCAACTCCATTTTCCGGGCCATCTCACTTGGTCTGGACATAACGTGACAGTTTATATCCAGATTTAAGAGAGTGATTTGGTCCTCAGTGAGGTTGATTCCAGTAAGGATCAAGAAGCCATCTCTGGGTCGTGGAATCGCCATAGGTCCTCCATAAAATGTTGTTAGTTTCTTGATGATCCTGGTTTCGGTGCTGTGGCGATGTCGATCTGTGAGGATGTCGAGGTGTTGCTCGATACGAATACGGAGGTTTTCGTCGATGTTGCTGTTTCTTCATTGGTTTGTAGCGTGTAGTAGTTGCGTTTTGTTGTCTTTGATCTTATTTTATGCCTTGTGTATCTTATTTCGAAACAGATCTTGGCGATATTGTATCATGAAGGCTGATACAAATATTGATTTCTTGCTGCTGGGTCGTGCGTTTTAATATTAGTATATTTTGGTAGCAGTCTTTCTTGTAAACATATGTTGTTAAATATGACCGAAAAGGTAAGATTAATAATTCTAACACGAATTTTCTCAATATTTCTTACGTTTCTTTTCACTGTAGATGGTAATTGAAAAACCAATTCTCCAATGTTCATTTATATTTCTAGTCTGATGCGACGCCTGAATGCACTTCATAATGACTTATTACATTTTCAAAGACTGTAATTTACACACACAGCTGTAACCTGTAAACCCACAAATTTGTCCATACTTATACCCGCATTTGGGTGAGGTGATATGGTACAACAGTTTTGGGTGAGGTGAACAAACTTGTGACAAACACAAGACAAAACACGAAACTATGGGAATTAATTGGACATGAGAACATAAGAATGGATGTAATTGCAGAGGGCCTATTGGCCCATACTTCCTCTTGATAGTTCTATATTGGTTCGGAGTCTTGAAGTGGGAAGAATATAGTTGTGCATAAATTGGATGCTGATTGCTGGTGTTGACTTTTTGATGTGTAGTGCCTCACAGATGTCGAGCTGCCTGCTATCGCTGTATCTATCGATGATTTATGTATTCTCGTTAAGATTTCTCTGGTGATGGCCTGGTTGTGAGAGATTATATGTTCCTTTAAGGAGCCCTGTTGCTTATGCATTGTTAATCCCCTGGAAAGAGACGTTGTTGTCTTGCCTATGTACTGAGGTCTTTGGGGCTTACAGTCCCCAAGTGGTCATTTGAAAGCATAGACGACGTTGGTCTCCTTCAAGGCGTTCTGCTTGGTGTCTGGAGATTCTCCAGACACAAAGCAGAACGCCTGCTTTGTTGTGTTGGCACACGTTTGGGTCGACTGAGCGGGTGGTTCCCGGTCACACGGGCCAACCTGCCTCAGTTTAATAGAGCTACCCACTTAATGAGGATCACGTCTATAAGAAATTCCGTTTTTTGTGGTGATTTTTTGCTTTATGAACATAAAACTGGTTATTATATATATCACGCCATGGGTCCCAAAATAGTCAGTGGTAAGGTTTAACATATGAAAACACATGTAAGAATGACAATAGAGGACAAACAAGAGATCATACGTAAACATGATAATGGTACTAGTGTTGTTGAACTAGCTAGGCAGTACATTAAATCTTCAGAGGAGGAGGAGGAGGCGGCGGCATTAGAGGATGTCCCTTCCTCATTAATTAGGAAAATTTGTGCAGTATGGGGAGGACTGCAAAGTTTTGCTGAAAAGAATCACCCAGATAAAGCTGTAACAGCTTGTTGCATTGAACTTTTTAATGACAATGTGATGCCTCATTACAGACAAGTGTTGGAAAGAAGGGGAAAAACAATCTTCAATGGAACGATTTTTAGTGAGAAAATCAAGCAGCGAGTCAGCAGCAGGTCCTAATGGTATGCAGACAAAACGTGCCAGAGTGTGTACCCAAGGGAAGTCCTCACTGCTTGATGTTATAATGGAAGGGGACTCCCCGTCCGAACAGTAACACCTCACCTCCTCCCTCCCCCCTCCTCACCATCTTCCATATGCTCTCAAGAGTTCTCCATAATGGTAAGATAAACAAATGTACTGTATAGTAGCTTAAGAAGATAAATTGTATTCAGTATAAAATGTATTTTTAAGTTAATATTTTTGAGGGTGTGGAACGGATTAATTCAATTCCCATTATTTTTTATAAGAAAAATCGTTTCGACTTACGATATTTCGACTTACAATACGTCTCTGGGAACGGATTACCATCGTAAATCGAGGCCCCATTGTATATATATATATATATATATATATATATATATATATATATATATATATATATATATATATATATATATATATATATATATATAAATATATATATATATATATATATATATATATATATATATATATATATATATATATATATATATATATATATATATATGTCGTACCTAATAGCCAGAACGCACTTCTCAGCCTACTATTCAAGGCCCGATTTGCCTAATAAGCCAAGTTTTCATGAATTAATGTTTTTTCGTCTACCTAACCTACCTAACCTAACCTAACCTAGCTTTTTTTGGCTACCTAACCTAACCTTACCTATAAATATAGGTTAGGTTAGGTTAGGTAGGGTTGGTTAGGTTCGGTCATATATCTACGTTAATTTTAACTCCAATAAAAAAAATTGACCTCATACATAGAGAAAAGGGTTGCTTTATCATTTCATAAGAAAAAAATTATAGTAAATATATTAATTCAGGAAAACTTGGCTTATTAGGCAAATCGGGCCTTGAATAGTAGGCTGAGAAGTGAGTTCTGGCTACTAGGTACGACATATATATATATATATATATATATATATATATATGTCGTACCTAATAGCCAGAACGCACTTCTCAGCCTACTATTCAAGGCCCGATTTGCCTAATAAGCCAAGTTTTCATGAATTAATGTTTTTTCGTCTACCTAACCTACCTAACCTAACCTAACCTAGCTTTTTTTGGCTACCTAACCTAACCTTACCTATAAATATTGGTTAGGTTAGGTTAGGTAGGGTTGGTTAGGTTCGGTCATATATCTACATTAATTTTAACTCCAATAAAAAAAAATTGACCTCATACATAGAGAAAAGGGTTGCTTTATCATTTCATAAGAAAAAAAATTATAGTAAATATATTAATTCAGGAAAACTTGGCTTATTAGGCAAATCGGGCCTTGAATAGTAGGCTGAGAAGTGAGTTCTGGCTACTAGGTACATATATATATATATATATATATATATATATATATATATATATATATATATATATATATATATATATATATATATATATATATATATATATATATATATATATATATATATATATATATATATATATATATATATGTTGTACCTAGTAGCCAGAACGTCGTACTCGGCCTACCATGCAAGGCCCGATTTGCCTAATAGGCCAAGTTTTCCTGAATTAATATATTTTCTCTAATTTTTTTCTTATGAAATGATAAATAAAGCTACCCATTTCATTATGTATGAGGTCAATTTTATTTTATTGGAGTTAAAATTAACGTACATATATGACCGAACCTAACCAACCCTACCTAACCTAACCTAACCTATCTTTATACTAAAATATACATAGTATATTTTAATATATATATAATAAATATGCTGGATGCGTGATCTGTGGTCCCGGGTTCGATCCCGGGCGCCGGCGAGAAACGATGGGCAGAGCTTCTTTCATCCTGATGCCCCCTGTTACCTAGCAGTAAATAGGTACCTAGGAGTCAGTCAGTTGTCACGGGCTGCTTCCTGGGGGTGGAGGCCTGGTCGAGGACCGGGCCGCAGGGACACTAAAGCCCCATAATCATTTCAAGTTAACTTCAAGAAGATTGCCAGTGACACTAAAACTGTCGAGAAGAAGCAAATTATGTCTGACCTGCCAAAATTTGGAGATGAAATTCTAGCTGGGTTGATCACGTTTCCAGGATGTTTGCACTAAAGTGCATCAAATGGAATAGATGATATTATGGATCATCTGGATTATTTGAGGATGAATATCAAGCCAAGCTAGATCCTTTCGTCGAATAAATTACTGAGGATAAAGCTTCATGCACTACAGCTTCACTCAACACATCACAACAACAAGTTGTACTGACTTCAGTCAGTTTACCGACAATTTCTGGAGATTTTGTAAAACTCAATGCCTGAGGCTACCGAATTATCGTGCCTCCAAGGTGAACCTAAGGGAGAAGCGGAAGCTAGAGTAGAAAATTTTAATAAATATAGTGATAGCACTAATAGCTGTATTGGTTCAAACACTCAGGTCTGATAGGAAAGAAATTACTGACTCCCAACGACCTGAAAGTACTAGTATAAAAAGCTATGATTTGTTCAGATTTGAAACCTATATCTATGGGCAGCACAAAACGTTCACCACACTGTGAGACACAGTGGTTATCTTGAGGTTATCTTGAGATGATTTCGGGGCTTTTTTTAGTGTCCCCGCAGCCCGGTCCTCGACCAGGCCTCCACCCCCGGGAAGCAGCCCGTGACAGCTGACTAACACCTAGGTACCTATTTTACTGCTAGGTAACAGGGGCATAGGGTGAAAGAAACTATGCCCATTATTTCTCGCCGGCGCCTGGGATCGAACCCAGGACCACAGGATCACAAGTCCAGCGTGCTCTCCACTCGGCCGACCGGCTCCCTTTCTTTCATCCAGGATCAGGTTGGGTTACCGTTACATTTGGCAGGTAACGGATCTCCCAATCCTGTGCACTCCAGTTGCAAACTCTGTAAGTAGGAACTGCGGCATGATCTCCCACACTACATCGCCGAATGCCCAGTTATTAGAGCTTTCAGACCAGTTGGCATGAGGTACCTTAAGCTTTGCAATTACTTTATTCACTCATGTATTCTTGAAGATATCCTCACAGTGCACCCAAAATTTGCCAGTGCAGGCTACTAAACACATGGCCCTTTATAATTAACCATCCTGCGAGATGGGGACTTTTATTACCACTGCTACCTTATTCACTCTTGTGTTGATGATATCCTCAAAATGCATCCGGAGTCTGCCAGTGCAGACTGCCTATCACATGCCTCTGTATGACTAACCATCCTGTGTGATGGGGATTTCTTAGCATCACGCAGTTACCTTTTTTGACACACTGTACTCCACTTCATATAGTCTAGGGTAGCTGCACAAATGCAGATGTACCGCATGTATTAATAAAAAAAGAACTAATAGCGCAATCCAGCTCCATAGGGATAATGCTGACAAAGAAAAGGCTATTGTGGGGTTTTCTACTTTTCTTTCCCGACTGCACTGCTTACGTCACCAATGTACATGTGGAAGACGCTTCACGGAGCTGTCGTAATCCAGCAGAGAAAATACGAGATCAAGCGTACAGGGCCTGGGAGCAATGTCGAGTTAGAGTCCTTGAAGGTCTCCTTTCAGACTAGCCTCACTTGGTCCTGATCCACGTTGGTCGTTGGAATCTCCTCAATGCTTGAAACACTTGAAGGGACTCCTAGGGTCCTCATCACATTTATAGATTAGTGAATAATAGGCAACTCGGTGTTGAAGACATCTGGAGCTGAAGGTTTAAGTAATAGTTGGCAGTATTCAGAAGTGGTTCAACGGAAACACTGCATAAAGCTTAACAATAGTTTATTTACAAACTTAGCCACTATTATAATGGGTGCTTGATTTACTTTAGATTGGTGTCAGAAAGGCTATGGTTGCATTAGCGAGACTCTTGACGTCTGACTAATCGATTCTGATCCATTCGTGAAGAAACACTTAACTTAACACAGTTGACAGCCAATCATTAACACGGCAAACCTAACTGCCGGTGTGCAAAGGGTCACAGGAGTTCCAACTCGATACTAGGTTAATGATGATGTATAATAAATCAACAATAGCACTGTCATTGGAACAGGCAATAATTATGCACAATAATTTTGTCACATAATAACTAAATGTTTGGTGTATGTGAAACTCACATTCACAGACGAGTGTTAGGTCGTGGTACCACACAGATAAACACGCATACACCGTCAGGTGTTTAGGTCTCCACCTACACCTGTTTCAGGTATGAGAAGGTGAGAACTGTGGTTGACCACTCAGATCAACACACAGACACAATAATCAGCAAGATCTAGTACTTACAGGTAGGCTACCTCTCCCCATTCACTCATGAACATTCAAATAGTCTCATAGGTGGTCTGGCAGCTGGTTTCGCTCGTTACATTAACCTCAAGATAGGAGCAATAACAGGAGATGATGAGGCCTGAAATCTTCGTTGCAGCAAGGTATAGGTAGTTCACTCACAACATGAGGGTATTAGCGTCAAGATATTGGTAGGAAGTTCTATGAGGACTTAAGATACCTACCTACCATCATCTCCTCAAGATGTTTATCTACACGAATGTTGGGGTACCGTTCTTGAACCCATTCTTGATTCACTCAAGGAGGATGAGTATGGCGTCCACAACCACTCACAAGATGGGGGGTAAGGAGTGCATAATAAACTAAACTAACGAGCCCAACAAGGTGAAGCACAACTAGGTAAATACAACTAGGTGAATACATCTGTTCTGAAAGAACTGCTGCACCAAACTGCAAATTAGAACTTAAACAATATTATAATTCTGAAGTAGAGCAATGAAGTGTTCGCCAGTCCTAAACAGTGGACTCCGACCCGTGTCTCTTCCCCCTGGAAATTATGTCAGAAATCCCAACACTAAATGCTAACTTCTAGCATACCAAGCAAATGCAGTCGTGATAGGCAAACACTAACACTAAGCCTAAATTTACTTAGTGAACCATTCAAAGAAATTGGGATTTTGTGGTTTTTATAGAAAATGAGATACATGTCACATCAACAGATCTCTATTTATCTATAAATTAATCTGAAAACAGTCAGATGGCTGTATATGATAAAAAAAACACTTCACATTTCATAGAATCATTTACAAACACAATATTAAATAAATGTCACTCCTGAGAAAATGAAACTCGAACCCTTTTTGATGCATCTACAGTGAGGGAGGAGGGATGCCACTTGCACAGACTTGCACAAGGACTGGCAAGAGTCGCAATTGAGAGAGTTTCTCTGTAAGTACGGACTTCACAGAGTTACCAAACATTGAATACCACGAGTTATTTGGAGCCACAC
Organism: Procambarus clarkii; assembly: GCF_040958095.1. NCBI lineage: Eukaryota > Metazoa > Arthropoda > Malacostraca > Decapoda > Cambaridae > Procambarus > Procambarus clarkii. Next base: position 1,365,279 of record NC_091235.1, on the reverse strand, counting down.
TGCATAGTCACCTCACCAATTGTTGAGAACTACCTTGTTTCCCTTTTGACCTCTTACTAGATAAATTCAGGCCTGATAATATAATAATAATGTCATTTCAGTTACCAGGCACAAGAAATACCCACACTGGTGAGCGTGTCACATTTATCTTATAATATCCAATGTCATGTTGTATTTATTATAGGGTGTTGTTGCATCATTTACGGTGTATTCATCCGGCAGGTAATCTGTGACGACTTAAGGCATTGGCAACAAATCATTTGGTTGTACACAAAACATGTCATGACACCATATATACTCGACCACGAGACGGTGTGGACTATTTGATTAGGACATGTGCATGGTATATTAAATAGCAACATTCTTCATAACAGCTTAGCTGTACTTCATTGTTTTAATAACTTATTGTTAGTTAGTAGACTAATCCTTAGTAGTGCACTTAAACCAATCAATTAGTTTCGATTAGGATATCATTAACAACCTCCCCACCAAGTTTGTGAAGGGAGGCTCCTAGCAGGATAAAATAGAATCATACAGTCCACTTAAATTTAAAATTAAATTAATAATTTAAATAAATAAATTAACATTAAATAAATAAATAAATTCCTCATGGGAGATTTTCCCTTCAACCATCTCTTCAAAACTTTAGTCTTTTCTTCTCAGTAGAGCTAATCCATCTCCACTTCTTCCTTCCCTCTCTTTCCTAAATACATAGTATTCCTGCAGAAGCACTCCATTTCTTATGGTTTTTGTTAACCTTGTTTTTGTGAGTGCTAGTTTGTCTGGGTTTTCTTATTGTGGCCATTCTCCAAGTTCACTTGATTTATTTGTAACCCCATCTCTTTGTATATATTGCCCTGAAGCTCACTATCTCCTGTTAATTCTTGTTTCCTCTTCTTGGTGGTCTTTCTGCTGATGGAGGAAGTTGTTCCGTAAGTGTGGAGATTTGTGAGTTGGTTAACAGGGTCTCATCGGATTCTGGGGTGAGGGGTGGGGGGTCATGGGACGGGAGACAGGGAGCGAATAGGGTGAAGGTGGAGGGGGGAACAGGGAGGATATGGAATGAGGGGGTAGGGGGGGGGCAAAGGAAGGTATGGGGTGAGAGGGGATAGGGAGGGGGACAAAGGAGGGTATGGGGTGAGGGGGGGGACAGGGAGAGTATGGAGTTAGGGGGGGAAGGGGGGACAGGAAGGGTATGGGGTAAGGGGGGAAGGGGACAGGAAGAGTATGAGGTGAAAGGGGGAAGGAGGGGAGAATGAGAATTTGAATAGGGACAGGGAGAGTTCAGGGTTAGGAGAGATTTCATGGGGAGGAGGAGGGGTTTTGTTCTCTCCTCTGGGATTACTTGGATGCTGGTTTGGGAGTTTCTCACTTCCCTCCTGGACTGTTGTGCTGTGGGTTGGGGTTTCCTAGTTCACTCCTCTCTCCTTGCATGTATTCTTTGTGTCTGCTGCCATTAGTGTCTCTTCCCTCATCATGTCTCTCTGGAGGAATATTTTCTTGTATCCTCTCACATTTAACAGTTGGCTCTTCCTTGCTTGAATTTCCTCCTTTGTGGTGTCATTTTTAAATACTATCTTTATCAGGCAATCTTTGTCCTTGTTGTACCAGTCTAGCCTGAACACCTTCTCTATGCTTTATTCAGCCCTTTTCATCTGTAACCCCTGTAGGATCTCTCTCACTGCCACACTGTCCATATCTTTCCATTCTTTCTTACTGGAGCCTTCTTGTTCTTTAATGCCCACTGCTACCTCTGAACTCTTCCTCTCCAGCAGCTGACACCTTGCTGTTTCTGGCGATGTAGCTGCACCTTGCTGTTTCTGGTGATGTAGCTGCACCTTGCTGTTTCTGGTGATGTAGCTGCACCTTGCTGTTTCTGGCGATGTAGCTGCACCTTGCTGTTTCTGGTGATGTAGCTGCACCTTGCTGTTTCTGGTGATGTAGCTGCACCTTGCTGTTTCCAGTGATGTAGCTGCACCTTGCTGTTTCTGGTGATGTAGCAGCACCTTGCTGTTTCCAGTGATGTAGCTGCACCTTGCTGTTTCTGGCGATGTAGCTGCACCTTGCTATTTCTGGTGATGTAGCTGCACCTTGCTGTTTCTAGCGATGTAGCTGCACCTTGCTGTTTCTGGTGATGTAGCTGCACCTTGCTGTTTCTGGCGATGTAGCTGCACCTTGCTGTTTCTGGTGATGTAGCTGCACCTTGCTGTTTCTGGTGATGTAGCTGCACCTTGCTGTTTCTGGCGATGTAGCTGCACCTTGCTGTTTCCAGTGATGTAGCTGCACCTTGCTGTTTCTGGCGATGTAGCTGCACCTTGCTGTTTCCAGTGATGTAGCTGCACCTTGCTGTTTCCAGTGATGTAGCTGCACCTTGCTGTTTCCAGTGATGTAGCTGCACCTTGCTGTTTCTGGCGATGTAGCTGCACCTTGCTGTTTCTGGCGATGTAGCTGCACCTTGCTGTTTCTGGTGATGTAGCTGCACCTTGCTGTTTCTGGTGATGTAGCTGCACCTTGCTGTTTCCAGTGATGTAGCTGCACCTTGCTGTTTCTGGCGATGTAGCTGCACCTTGCTGTTTCTGGCGATGTAGCTGCACCTTGCTGTTTCTGGTGATGTAGCTGCACCTTGCTGTTTCTGGTGATGTAGCTGCACCTTGCTGTTTCCAGTGATGTAGCTGCACCTTGCTGTTTCCAGTGATGTAGCTGCACCTTGCTGTTTCTGGCGATGTAGCTGCACCTTGCTGTTTCCATTGATGTAGCTGCACCTTGCTGTTTCCAGTGATGCAGCTGCACCTTGCTGTTTCTGGCGATGTAGCTGCACCTTGCTGTTTCCAGTGATGTAGCTGCACCTTGCTGTTTCCAGTGATGTAGCTGCACCTTGCTGTTTCCAGTGATGTAGCTGCACCTTGCTGTTTCCAGTGATGTAGCTGCACCTTGCTGTTTCCAGTGATGTAGCTGCACCTTGCTGTTTCTGGTGATGTAGCTGCACCTTGCTGTTTCTGGTGATGTAGCTGCACCTTGCTGTTTCTGGTGATGTAGCTGCACCTTGCTGTTTCTGGCGATGTAGCTGCACCTTGCTGTTTCTGGTGATGTAGCTGCACCTTGCTGTTTCTGGTGATGTAGCTGCACCTTGCTGTTTCCAGTGATGTAGCTGCACCTTGCTGTTTCTGGCGATGTAGCTGCACCTTGCTGTTTCCAGTGATGTAGCTGCACCTTGCTGTTTCTGGCGATGTAGCTGCACCTTGCTGTTTCCAGTGATGTAGCTGCACCTTGCTGTTTCTGGCGATGTAGCTGCACCTTGCTGTTTCTGGCGATGTAGCTGCACCTTGCTGTTTCTGGTGATGTAGCTGCACCTTGCTGTTTCTGGTGATGTAGCTGCACCTTGCTGTTTCTGGTGATGTAGCTGCACCTTGCTGTTTCTGGTGATGTAGCTGCACCTTGCTGTTTCCAGTGATGTAGCTGCACCTTGCTGTTTCTGGCGATGTAGCTGCACCTTGCTGTTTCCAGTGATGTAGCTGCACCTTGCTGTTTCCAGTGATGTAGCTGCACCTTGCTGTTTCTGGCGATGTAGCTGCACCTTGCTGTTTCTGGCGATGTAGCTGCACCTTGCTGTTTCCAGTGATGTAGCTGCACCTTGCTGTTTCCAGTGATGTAGCTGCACCTTGCTGTTTCTGGCGATGTAGCTGCACCTTGCTGTTTCCAGTGATGTAGCTGCACCTTGCTGTTTCCAGTGTTGTAGCTGCACCTTGCTGTTTCCAGTGATGTAGCTGCACCTTGCTGTTTCCAGTGATGTAGCTGCACCTTGCTGTTTCTGGCGATGTAGCTGCACCTTGCTGTTTCCAGTGATGTAGCTGCACCTTGCTGTTTCCAGTGATGTAGCTGCACCTTGCTGTTTCTGGCGATGTAGCTGCACCTTGCTGTTTCCAGTGATGTAGCTGCACCTTGCTGTTTCTGGCGATGTAGCTGCACCTTGCTGTTTCCAGTGATGTAGCTGCACCTTGCTGTTTCCAGTGATGTAGCTGCACCTTGCTGTTTCCAGTGATGTAGCTGCACCTTGCTGTTTCTGGCGATGTAGCTGCACCTTGCTGTTTCCAGTGATGTAGCTGCACCTTGCTGTTTCCAGTGATGTAGCTGCACCTTGCTGTTTCGGGCGATGTAGCTGCACCTTGCTGTTTCCGGTGATGTAGCTGCACCTTGCTGTTTCTGGCGATGTAGCTGCACCTTGCTGTTTCCAGTGATGTAGCTGCACCTTGCTGTTTCCAGTGATGTAGCTGCACCTTGCTGTTTCTGGCGATGTAGCTGCACCTTGCTGTTTCCAGTGATGTTGCTGCACCTTGCTGTTTCCAGTGATGTAGCTGCACCTTGCTGTTTCCAGTGATGTAGCTGCACCTTGCTGTTTCTAGCGATGTAGCTGCACCTTGCTGTTTCTGGCGATGTAGCTGCACCTTGCTGTTTCTGGTGATGTAGCTGCACCTTGCTGTTTCCAGTGATGTAGCTGCACCTTGCTGTTTCTGGCGATGTAGCTGCACCTTGCTGTTTCTGGTGATGTAGCTGCACCTTGCTGTTTCCAGTGATGTAGCTGCACCTTGCTGTTTCTGGCGATGTAGCTGCACCTTGCTGTTTCCAGTGATGTAGCTGCACCTTGCTGTTTCTAGTGATGTAGCTGCACCTTGCTGTTTCTGGCGATGTAGCTGCACCTTGCTGTTTCTGGCGATGTAGCTGCACCTTGCTGTTTCCAGTGATGTAGCTGCACCTTGCTGTTTCTGGCGATGTAGCTGCACCTTGCTGTTTCTGGCGATGTAGCTGCACCTTGCTGTTTCCAGTGATGTAGCTGCACCTTGCTGTTTCTGGTGATGTAGCTGCACCTTGCTGTTTCTGGCGATGTAGCTGCACCTTGCTGTTTCTGGTGATGTAGCTGCACCTTGCTGTTTCTGGTGATGTAGCTGCACCTTGCTGTTTCCGGTGATGTAGCTGCACCTTGCTGTTTCTGGCGATGTAGCTGCACCTTGCTGTTTCTGGTGATGTAGCTGCACCTTGCTGTTTCTGGTGATGTAGCTGCACCTTGCTGTTTCCGGTGATGTAGCTGCACCTTGCTGTTTCTGGCGATGTAGCTGCACCTTGCTGTTTCTGGTGATGTAGCTGCACCTTGCTGTTTCCAGCGATGTAGCTGCACCTTGCTGTTTCTGGTGATGTAGCTGCACCTTGCTGTTTCTGGCGATGTAGCTGCACCTTGCTGTTTCCTGGTGATGTAGCTGCACCTTGCTGTTTCCAGTGATGTAGCTGCACCTTGCTGTTTCCAGTGATGTAGCTGCACCTTGCTGTTTCTGGCGATGTAGCTGCACCTTGCTGTTTCCAGTGATGTAGCTGCACCTTGCTGTTTCCAGTGATGTAGCTGCACCTTGCTGTTTCCAGTGATGTAGCTGCACCTTGCTGTTTCTGGCGATGTAGCTGCACCTTGCTGTTTCTGGTGATGTAGCTGCACCTTGCTGTTTCCAGTGATGTAGCTGCACCTTGCTGTTTCCAGTGATGTAGCTGCACCTTGCTGTTTCTGGCGATGTAGCTGCACCTTGCTGTTTCCAGTGATGTAGCTGCACCTTGCTGTTTCAGTGATGTAGCTGCACCTTGCTGTTTCTGGTGATGTAGCTGCACCTTGCTGTTTCTGGTGATGTAGCTGCACCTTGCTGTTTCCAGTGATGTAGCTGCACCTTGCTGTTTCCAGTGATGTAGCTGCACCTTGCTGTTTCCAGTGATGTAGCTGCACCTTGCTGTTTCCAGTGATGTAGCTGCACCTTGCTGTTTCTGGCGATGTAGCTGCACCTTGCTGTTTCCAGTGATGTAGCTGCACCTTGCTGTTTCCAGTGATGTAGCTGCACCTTGCTGTTTCCTGGCGATGTAGCTGCACCTTGCTGTTTCCAGTGATGTAGCTGCACCTTGCTGTTTCCAGTGATGTAGCTGCACCTTGCTGTTTCCAGTGATGTAGCTGCACCTTGCTGTTTCCTGGGATGTAGCTGCACCTTGCTGTTTCCAGTGATGTAGCTGCACCTTGCTGTTTCTAGTGATGTAGCTGCACCTTGCTGTTTCTGGCGATGTAGCTGCACCTTGCTGTTTCCAGTGATGTAGCTGCACCTTGCTGTTTCTGGCGATGTAGCTGCACCTTGCTGTTTCCAGTGATGTAGCTGCACCTTGCTGTTTCTGGCGATGTAGCTGCACCTTGCTGTTTCCAGTGATGTAGCTGCACCTTGCTGTTTCTGGCGATGTAGCTGCACCTTGCTGTTTCTGGTGATGTAGCTGCACCTTGCTGTTTCCAGTGATGTAGCTGCACCTTGCTGTTTCCAGTGATGTAGCTGCACCTTGCTGTTTCTGGCGATGTAGCTGCACCTTGCTGTTTCCAGTGATGTAGCTGCACCTTGCTGTTTCTGGCGATGTAGCTGCACCTTGCTGTTTCTGGTGATGTAGCTGCACCTTGCTGTTTCAGTGATGTAGCTGCACCTTGCTGTTTCTGGTGATGTAGCTGCACCTTGCTGTTTCCGGTGATGTAGCTGCACCTTGCTGTTTCTAGTGATGTAGCTGCACCTTGCTGTTTCTGGCTGATGTAGCTGCACCTTGCTGTTTCTGGTGATGTAGCTGCACCTTGCTGTTTCTGGTGATGTAGCTGCACCTTGCTGTTTCTGGTGATGTAGCTGCACCTTGCTGTTTCTGGCGATGTAGCTGCACCTTGCTGTTTCTAGTGATGTAGCTGCACCTTGCTGTTTCTGGTGATGTAGCTGCACCTTGCTGTTTCTGGTGATGTAGCTGCACCTTGCTGTTTCCAGTGATGTAGCTGCACCTTGCTGTTTCCTGGTGATGTAGCTGCACCTTGCTGTTTCTGGCGATGTAGCTGCACCTTGCTGTTTCTGGTGATGTAGCTGCACCTTGCTGTTTCCAGTGATGTAGCTGCACCTTGCTGTTTCCGGTGATGTAGCTGCACCTTGCTGTTTCCTGGTGATGTAGCTGCACCTTGCTGTTTCCTGGTGATGTAGCTGCACCTTGCTGTTTCTGGCGATGTAGCTGCACCTTGCTGTTTCTGGTGATGTAGCTGCACCTTGCTGTTTCTAGTGATGTAGCTGCACCTTGCTGTTTCTGGCGATGTAGCTGCACCTTGCTGTTTCCGGTGATGTAGCTGCACCTTGCTGTTTCCAGTGATGTAGCTGCACCTTGCTGTTTCCAGTGATGTAGCTGCACCTTGCTGTTTCTGGCGATGTAGCTGCACCTTGCTGTTTCTGGTGATGTAGCTGCACCTTGCTGTTTCCAGGTGATGTAGCTGCACCTTGCTGTTTCCAGTGATGTAGCTGCACCTTGCTGTTTCTGGCGATGTAGCTGCACCTTGCTGTTTCTGGCGATGTAGCTGCACCTTGCTGTTTCCAGTGATGTAGCTGCACCTTGCTGTTTCCAGTGATGTAGCTGCACCTTGCTGTTTCTGGCTGATGTAGCTGCACCTTGCTGTTTCTGGTGATGTAGCTGCACCTTGCTGTTTCCAGTGATGTAGCTGCACCTTGCTGTTTCCAGTGATGTAGCTGCACCTTGCTGTTTCTGGCGATGTAGCTGCACCTTGCTGTTTCTGGTGATGTAGCTGCACCTTGCTGTTTCCAGTGATGTAGCTGCACCTTGCTGTTTCCAGTGATGTAGCTGCACCTTGCTGTTTCTGGCGATGTAGCTGCACCTTGCTGTTTCCAGTGATGTAGCTGCACCTTGCTGTTTCTGGTGATGTAGCTGCACCTTGCTGTTTCCAGGCGATGTAGCTGCACCTTGCTGTTTCTGGTGATGTAGCTGCACCTTGCTGTTTCTGGCTGATGTAGCTGCACCTTGCTGTTTCCAGTGATGTAGCTGCACCTTGCTGTTTCCAGGTGATGTAGCTGCACCTTGCTGTTTCTGGCGATGTAGCTGCACCTTGCTGTTTCTAGTGATGTAGCTGCACCTTGCTGTTTCCAGGTGATGTAGCTGCACCTTGCTGTTTTCGCGATGATAGCTGCACCTTGCTGTTTCTGGCGATGTAGCTGCACCTTGCTGTTTCCTGGTGATGTAGCTGCACCTTGCTGTTTCCTAGGGATGTAGCTGCACCTTGCTGTTTTCTGGCGATGTAGCTGCACCTTGCTGTTTCCAGTGAT